>NC_056740.1:405258584-405273584 GCF_019279795.1 Protopterus annectens | reverse complement strand
ATGCTTATATGTAGGATGTTCCCAATGTGCTCTAGAATATTTGACTTGTATACTGTCTAGAATACTGTATTACATATTCATCAATCCAGTGGTGTCAAGTTACATCCAACTGCCGTAACAAATGCAGCAAGTGGGATTCTGGGATTCTCAGAGTTTACTAGGCATGCAGAGAATGGAAGTAGATAGCCATGCCTTCTTCCATATCATAGATATATCACATGCACATGCACCCATATATAATATCGAGTCACCAGTCCACCTATTGCATATCTTTGGGATTTGGAAGGAAACCTGAGTATCCAGAAAAAAAACAAGCAGGACATGCAGACTCTACAGAGGAGGCACCCTAGCTAAGAAGTGAGTAAGAGAACCTCTTGCAGAAGATGACAATGCTACTCTTTGCAGCACTGCCCCCCCCCCCCCACACACACACACATATAGTCTGTTTGGAATATTTACCAGTCTGGGGTGCTGTGGTGACTTCACTTAACAGATAGTATAAGTTGTAAAAATACCTAAACATGTTGCATGGATGGGCGGAACAAAATGCTACTTGATTTACTAGTAGACAAATTTGTTGTACTGCACATGGGGCAAGTTAATAGAGGCAATCCATATGCCATAGATGGAAATAAACTGAAAAGTGTACAGAATATTAAATCTTGGGATCCCTAGTGAACAGAACAATAGATTCTAATACAATAGTGAGAAAATCATATTATCTTGTGCAACTTATAAACAAAGGTATGGCATCTAGGTCCAAGGAAGTCATTGTTCCACTGTATTCGGCATTCATCAGACCTATCACTGAGTACAGTATCCCTCTTTGGTATCTACCTAACTAGGCATATCGAACAATTGGTACTTCCACAGAGGTTCCTCATTAAAAAAATACAGGATGTAAGTAACATGTCCTATGCAGACCGTCTCAAGGCCCTAGCTTTGTATTCTGTCTCCTACAGGCTGCTGAGGGGTAGATCTATGCCTGGCATACAAAGCATTGTTAGACCCCACTTTGATGGACCTCTTGCATATCTGCAAAACAAACAGCACCAAAATTATCCATTCTAAAGACTTAAACCTTGCCTGTGATATAAGTAGGACCTGCCAGAGAGACAGCTACGTATCCCAGAGACTACCCCTTTTCTGGAACAGGCTCCCTATTGATGTGAAAAAGAGTTCCTCCCTAACCCAATTCAAGTGTAACTTGGACAATTTGATAAGGAGCAGGAAATTCATTCATGGTTAGGCACCTATGTCTCTAAAGGACACAGATAGCCTGTAAATCATTCCTCTCCCAGGACCCTGCTTGTAAATGTTTCACCTCTCAAGTCCGTATTTGCACTTATCAAGGGTACCATTACTTGTCAGATATTTGGGATGCACTGCTAAGCTTAAAAAGGTCACTGTGGTCATAAGCCTAGTAAATGCATATGAACCTTTGAACATATAAATATTAATACTATAAAAAGAAAATGCTACTTACCGTAAATGACAATTCTAAGAACATTTGGTACTAGAAATTAAAAAGTACTTATCCCAATGTATGTAGTAATGATTACAACAGTCTGTTATTAAACATTGCTGTAGGTTTTGCACTTAGTGAGAGGAGTTATAACCAGAAAAAATACAAAAATACTACACAAACAGGCTTTACACAGTGGATTATTTTCAATAAAAATTAGAACTATACTGAGTGGGTAGCTGAATTAAAGTTACAGTCAGTATTGTACAAACTAAAAAGAGGAGACTTGATTTGGGCACTTAAAGATGAAATAATGAAAGTAGTGCTTAGCATAGAGCTCAGAGGTCATAATATCATGTTTGAGGGTTTTAGCCATGTCTCATCATGTATTCCTTTCTTCCAATATGAGTGTGTTATGGTGTGAAAGGTATTTCCTCTGAGAGAGTTGAAATTACTTCTATACAGCCTAATTAGCAGCCAAGACCCCTCGCCATACATGACCATCTCTATACCATGATATTTCAGAGCTATGCCTTTTACAACTGGAGCAGGATACTTATAGATTCATAGGGTTATATGTAATTACTAGTCGGAGGCCTTTTTAAGTCTAGCCATGTTTTGCTATATGTAAATGACAGGATTAATTACCAGGGGGCATATTGCTTGGTTTATGGGGTTGAGCATTTACATGCTGATTTTGTCCATTAGGGGCATAGGTGCATGTCCAAAAGGGTAAATTTCTAATTCCCCATACATTGGCTTAGGTTGCATTTTTATTTATTTATTTATTTTACATTTGATTACTGGGAATGTCCAATTGGGCCAGAAGCCCATTTTCAGCGGAGACCCAGGGAGAAAAGCTCCAGAAACTTTAAGAAAGTAAGACAGTCTCAATAACAGCAAATAAAAGTAAAAGTACATGTTACAGAATAAGTGAAATACAGAAAAAGTGGAGAGACGGTAAAAATACAGTCACAGCAAACTACAGTACAGTGATTTACATGGAGAATAGTTGCACAAAAAGAAATGTGTTTATATGTTCACATGTTCATATAGGCAAAATATGTTTAAGTTTTTTTTGTATTTTTATAGGTAAAGTTAGTAGAAAGGAAATTGAAAATTCATTGGAAGGTGGAGACTAAAAGATATAAGAAAGGACTGGACAAGCGGGGGGGTGCGGACTCTGGATAGGGGTACTTAGCCTGGGGTAGAAACATAGCCTGGGGTGGTGCAGGAGTATAGCCAGTGATTACACACATGTTATTTTAGGTGTAACTTGAATTTGTGGCTGTTGGTGTTGTTTAGGACGTGTTGGAGTAATAAACTCCAGGTTCTGGATATTTTTTTTAGAGTACAAGTAATTGCCATAGCTATTGTGGGATTTAGTAACCTTTAGAAGCATTTTGTCAGATGATCAGAGAGCCGTAGGGTTTGTATTTGTTTGAACTAGGTATTTTATAGCTGGGCAGTTATTGGGATTATGGACAATGCTGTGGGCAATGGTTAGTTGATTCATGTGTAATCGGTTGAGTAGCTCAATCCAGTTGAGTTGTTCAAGTACCAAGCAATGGTGAGATCTGTGCGGTAGGTCTGCAGCAAATTTTTCAGTTTTATTACAGCAAGTCTCTAGATTGTTTAGATCAGTCCTGTGTAGATCGGTAAAGATCTGTGAAGAGTATAGGAGGATGGATAGTAGGTGGGATCTGGCTGTTGCAAGTCTGGAGTTGTTGGTTATGTATGGTTTGGCTCTGTAGAGAGAGCCAACTTTAATATGGGCTTTTTTGATTGTTAAGGCTACATGTTTGTCAAATTTTAGACAGTTGTCTATTGTCACTCCTAGAAGTTTAGATTATAGGTTCATAGGTTCATAGGTTCATACTAGGCTATCTGCCCGAGGGCATTTACAAGCCTAGCCCATAGTTTTGTGGCTTACACACCCCCCCTTATGTAGGGAACTATACCCATTATTTTGCTGTGCCTCTGTCGAGCAGTGACACTGAGGTAATCCCTGGGGTATATCTGCATCTCCCATCCATTGGTCAAGATTTCTTTTATTCCACAGCATATGATGAATCTATCCCTCCAGCGTCCTATTAATAGGATCTAGATTTTTGAGGTGAAGCATATTCATCAAATCTGGGTTTGACATGGCCTTGTATGTTTTAGGCAAGGGTCACACCTCTGCGCAAAGCTGAAACTAGAGCTGGAGTTCTTTCAGTCGGGCAGCGGCATAGGACAGATGTTTGAGACCCTTTATCCGGGCATTGTACTCTATCATTGGTCTGATCGCTGTTGAGTATAGGGAGACTATGACCTCCCTTGATCTAGATGAGAATCCCTTCATGATAAGGTGGGCAATGTAGAAGGTCTTCCTAACTACATTAGGAACATGGGAGTGGAATGACAGACTACTATCAAGCAGGGACGCCAGGTGCCTGAAAACTACTTCTGTGCTCAGTGGATTGCCACCTATTTGGTAGCTATTTTGGCATTTAACTTTAAGCTATGGCTCTGGCACCAGTTATCCGTTTCTGTGAGACCCTTCTGAAGGATATCTGTGTCAGATGTGTTTTCTACTATAGTAGCAGTTTGCAGTCATCTGCAAACTTTGTCAGCTAGCATAACCCTCCTGTGTTTGCTTGTACTTCAGAAAAGTAGATGCCAAACAAGAGTGGCCAGGACTGAGCCCTGTGGTACACCACTTGTGACAGGCTTTGAGTCTGACATGCCATCTTGTGATGTATGGGTTAACATTTCAATGATACCGAGTGGGGTATTATTGTATCAGGCCCCATGCCAGATCGGGGGGGGGTATGGACTGCCTTTCCCTCATCAATGGCTTTGGTGACTGTTTGCCAAACTGGTTCAATTTTAGTGCAGTTGGAGGAGTGTATAGTGAGGAGGGATAGTTGTTTTTGGCTTTATTATTGTAAAAGAACATAAGCTTAGTCTTCTTTGGGTTAAGTATGAGTTGGTTTTCTGGGAGGTAGTTTTCTATGTCCTGAAGTGATTTTTTGTATTTTTCTTGTAGTTTAATAAATGATGGAACAGAGCAGATAAGGGAGGCATCATCAGCGTATTGGATAATAGAGGCTAGCTCGGATCAGTGTTTAGATTATTGGTGAATATGATGAAAAGAAGAGGACCGAGGATGGAGCCTTGGTGAACTCCAACAGAGATAGGTTGGAGGGGGCAGAGGTTATTTTCCCCATTTGGTGGACTGCTGTCTATCAGTAAAATAGCTGGGGAACCAGGATAAGGAAGGTAGACTAAGCTTATAAGCTGCTAATTTATTGAGAGGTTTTTGGTGGGGAACCGTACCAAAGACTTTAGACATATCGAGGAAAATAGAGGAAACGAGTAGGCCTTGGTTTTTGAGAAGGTTAACAGTCCTGATGAACCTTATAATTGAGGTATTTGTACTATGTTTAGGTGGAAAACCATGCTGAGAGTTGGATAGGATGTATTGGTAAGGAGGTAATCTAGGAGTTGCTGAATACATTTTTCTAGGATTTTAGCTAGGGGAGAGAGAATAGCGATGGGTCAGTAGTTAGAGAAGTCTGTAGAGGGGCCACCTTTATGTAGGGGGATGATGTGTGATATTTTCCAGAGGATAGGTACATATTGTTCAGCGATGGAGTGGTTAATTAGTATAGATACAGGATAACAGATGGAAGAAGTGGGCCATGGACAAACTCTGCTTCAAATGGATGGCAAGCCTGTTCCAAAGTGTGGGTAGTCTCTAAAACTCATACCTCACAATTTAACATATTCTGTTTATGTTGCAAACAAGGCTTAGGTCCTTCAATCAGGTATTTCAAATGTGGTTAGACTTGCAGGTGGGCAGCAAGTCCATCGATACTGGATCAGATGATGCCTTGCAAGTGAGGCATAGATCACATCTCAGCAGTCTGTAGGAGACTGAGTATAAAGATAAGACCTTAAGGCAGACTGTGTGTTCTTTGTAGTGTTCTTTTTATGAGGAACCTCTTGGGGTATTACAGTTGTTGCATCTACCTTGTTAGGTACATACTGAAGGAAGCACTGTACTCAATGACTGACCTAATGAATACAGCGGGATAATGACTGTACTCAATGACTGGCCTAATGAATACAGCGGGATAATGACTGTACTCAGTGACTGGCCTAATGAATACAGTGGGATAATGACATCTTTGGACTTGGTTCCCATTCTCTAGTTTATAAGTTGTGTGATATTGAAAGATTTCCTTACAAAAGTAGATACATGATAGTCAAAGGTCAATCACTGTCCACACATGTTCTCATGTCCTAACTATAAAGTGCACTGTTAGGAGTGTATTGTCTATATGGTAATTCCCCCCAGGGTGGCCAACTTTCAGAGAAGACTATTATACATTTTTTGGCATTCAGTTTTAGACAACGGCTCTGCCAACAATTATTAGTTTGCATAAAGCCATCTTAGAGGATTTTGGAGGGATTCTGTGATTGCGCCAAGCTTGTAGTCATTCAGAAACTTGGCCAACCAAATGCTTTTGATGCTATCTATGACTTCTGAAAAGTAGATTCCAAACAGGAGTGGCCCAAGCACTGAGTCCCATGGGACCTTGCTACTGGCTGATCTTTTTTGGAGGTAGAGTTCCCATCCTTACTTTCTGTCTCCTTCCTATGAGCCTGTTTGCTAACAGTTGACATAGGGGTTCACTTCTATTTTTATGAGTTTGTCTACAATGTCTGAGCATTGCATGCTATGGCAAGGTCAAGATAAGGCAATGTGTACTATTGTGCCATCATCCATAGTTTTGGTGACTTTCTTGAAAAAATCCACCAGGTTGAGTAGGCACAATCTGCTTTTGACAAAGACAAACATGTCAAATCCTGTGTCTGAAGGATTCTTATTTCTTTATTTATAATATCTACAATGACAACACCAAGAAAGGAGGGGGGGTGTCCATATTCATAAAGGACACCCAATCCAGGTGCAATTAACCATAGGCAAGACTGCTCTGCAATTTGTAGCATGTTACAGGCCACCCTCTCAAACTCAGGAACCTCACATGGCCTTCCTGAAAACATTGGAGGGGATAAATGTATCTCCAAACACCATCATACTAGGTGACTTCAACTACCCTAATATAGACTGGGAACACTACTCAAGCCCGAACACTCTAACCCAAAGATTCCTGGAGTTCATAAACTCAAATGCCATGGAACAACTAGTCACCATCCCCACAAGAGGTGAAAACATACTTGATCTCATCATCACGAACATGGGATCAAAATGTTCAACACCGGAAGTATACCCCTCACTGGTGAGATCAGATCATAAACTATGGAGGTCCTCATCCCACCTGAAACAAAAAGACCACAGTGAAAAACTTCTCAAAAGCCGATTTCACACTTCTAAAACTAGTGTGGTCTCCTTTAAGGCCCCTGAGCCAGTGGTAAACATTACTCAAACCGCTGAATCACTTACAAATGCCTTCTACCAGCACCTACAGGACTGCATGGATCAGGCAATCCCAAACAAAACTAAGACTCTCTGTACCAAAGGCAAGCGTCCAGTCTGGTGGACCCCAGCCATAAACAAGCTCTACAACAAAAGGAGGAAGCTACTACAAGATAGAGCAAAATCCTTGAAAGGTAAGACACCTTTGATCATTATAAGTAAAAATCTAAGAGCTCTCATAAAATCATCCAAGGCAAATTTTGAGAGAAAAATTGCCAAGGACTCTAAAGACAATCATAAGGCCTTCTTTAGCTATGTTAGAAACCTAGGAGGAAACTCACAGATATGCTCAGAATTAGTTCAAAATGATGTGAAAATTACTGAACCTACACACATTGCTAACATACTGGCTGACAGGTTCAGTGCAAACTTCTCCCCTCCCCAAAAGGAGAGATATCTATTCCAGAGGATTGTAGCCCCGCAAACATCTCCAACGCCCAGGTGAGAACTGCCCTCACTAAGGCAAAAACACAGCATCCATGGGACGGATGGTGTCTCCGGCTGTGTGCGTCATGAACTCAATGAGGAATTAAACCCACAGTTAGGACAGCTGTTTAAACTTAGCCTCACCTCAGGATCTGTGGTCCCACTTCATAAGGCGGTGCCTCCACAGACCCTGGAAATTGCCTTATCTGCAAAGCCATGGAGAGGATCATAATGGAACTCATAAATAAAGACATAGGGAACTTGCAGACTTTGGATCCAACCCAGTTTGGCTTTGTCAAAGGCAGATCCTGCCTCTTAAACTTGGTTGAGTTTTTCGAGACAGTCACCAAGGCCATTGATGAGGGAAAGGCAGTCCATACAGCCTACCTCGACCTGGCAAAGGCCTTCGACACAATACCCCACTCAGGTATCATCGAAAAACTCATTAGCTTGAATGTAAGCCCATACATCACAAGATGGGTTGCAAACTGGCTAAGTGACAGAACCCACAGGGTCAGAGTTGCTGGAGCCATGTCAGACTCAAAGCCTGTCACAAGTGGTGTCCCACAGGGCTCAGTCCTGGGTCCACTCTTGTTTGGCATCTACTTTTCTGAAGTACAAGCAAACACAGGAGGGTTATGGCTGACAAAGTTTGCAGATGACTGCAAACTAACACATCTGACACAGATATCCTCCAGAAGGGCCTCACAGAAGCGGATAACTGGTGCCAGAGCCATGGCCTGAAGTTAAACAAGCTTACCCCTAGCTACCATATAGGTGGCAATCCACTGAGCACAGAAAAAGTCATCAGGGATCTGGGGACCCAAGTTGACAGTAGCCTTGACACTCATGTTGCTAAAGTAGTTAGGAAAACCTTCTATATCGCCCACCTGATCATGAAGGGATTCACATCTAGATCAAGGGAGGTCATCTCATCACTCATTAGACGTATGATTGAGTACAATGAGCCGTTGGGAATGTATCTGATCAGACACCTGATGCAGCTTGAAAGGCCCCAAAAGTTCCTCACCAAAAGGATAAAGGGTCTCAAAAATATGTCTTATGCTGCCCGACTGAAAGAACTCCAGCTCTATTCAGTCTCCAGATTTGATGAATATGCTTCACCTCAAAAATCTAGATCCCTCAGAACCACAAGGGCGGGAGACTTAAACCTTGACACGGTTATAAATAGAGGACAGATTCATCACCCAGAGACTCCTATGCTGTGGAACAAAATCCCAGTACATGTGAGGCAGAGCACTGGCCTTGTTCAAGAGGAATCTTGACCAATGGATGGGAGATGGATTACTTCAGTGTCACTGCTTGACAGAGGCACAGAAAAATGATAGGCATAATTTTTATTCAAACTAAGGGGGTGGAGAAAGCCACATAACTATGGGCTAGGCTTATAAATGCCCTTGGGCAGATAGCCTAGTATGAACCTATGAAGCTATGAACCTATGATTCTTTCCATGGGTTTACGTATAAATCTAGTCAGACTTATGGGTCTGTAGTTATTTGTTTAGCCTTTGTCATTAGATGGCCCACCCTTGTGCAGAGAGAGATAACTATTCCAGTCCTGCATTCACAAGACATGAAACCATTTAGAAGTCTATGGTTAAACAGTGATTTTAGAGGGTTCAGTAGATCATGTTTCATGTTATTCAGGAGGTATCCTGGAATATTATCAGGGCCCATAAGTCTTTGCCTTGGAGAGTGCATTGAGGTCATGTTAACTAATGATAGCCAGGGCGTTATGGTCGAGGGTATCTCTTCAGAGATGTTGGGGGAAAGGGGTGAAATTGGAGCTATATTTATTAAGCTGGTAGGTTTGCAATGTTCCCCAGCTCTATATAGGTGATTCCATTTACAGTTAGTTCAACACAGTGTTGTGTATTACCTTTGAAGTTCTGGAAATAGCTGAAGAAGGTCTAGTGGTTGTCATTTGCCTGCGAGACTATCTTTACTTCCAGTTTGTATTTGTTGGACTTGATAAGACTCCTGAGTTGCTTATTTAGTTTGATGGAGGTGTCTCGCCTTGCTGGCCATTACACTTCCTAGTTTTCAGCAGTTTTCTTATTTTTGTTATACAGCTTGTTGATATTGGGATTTTCCCCATGGTGGCTCGATCTCTGAATTAGTTCTGTGGTTATTCCAGGTGGGTACAGATGCCTCAGTGCAGCTGTTTACATGGTGGTATACGGTTTCTGTGAACTATTCTAGAGTTCCTTTTTTGGGGGGGGCTTTAAATTTTGCCACACATCACTCAGTAGCAAAAGATTTACTTTGGAATAGTATCTGAATGTTCAAGGGTTGGATAGGGTCACATGTTTTGCTTAATTTTAAAGGAAACAGGTTTATGGTCCAACCTGACAAATAAGGACATTGCACACAGGTGGGTACAAAGTATGCAATGTTTGTGTGAATCAGGTCAAGGATGCTGGTGCCCCTAGTGGTCCAAAGTATGTGTATAGAGAAGGTCCACAAATCATATCAGTGAATAACACAGAGGTCATCTTCCTACACATAAGTAATATCTCTGTACATCTCACTCTCCTATATTTGACACTTGTTTACTGGGAAAGTCTGACTGGGTCAGAAAGTTCCCATTTTCAGCAGAGGTCCAAGGAGAAAGGCTCCACAATCACAACCTGTTTTTTTTATCTTGGGCACACTATTTCATCTCTCAGAGGTCATTATCTGTAAAATCCCAACAAAGTCTATTTGCTGCTTTGTTAGTGGCTTGTAGTGCTTTCACTTAATTTGTCAGACCTTACCAATAATGCGATCAGATGTTACATACCATAGTACAAAGAAAATACATTTTGTTTTGGTGGATTGGCCTAGACTGGATCTTTTTAGCAATAAACCAGAAAAGTAAAATATTCAGAGTATGTGTAAAATATAAACAAATCAGAAAACAGATACATAATATAAATGAATGATGCAAAGATTAAATGTCCACTTTGAATTAATAAATTATCCAAACAGGTATGTATGTTTATTCATGCACATATCTACTATTTGGTATGCTTTTACTGATTCCTGACTCCTTCAATTTAGCAGAGGCTTTAATGTCATAACTGATACAAGTAAAACAATGTTACTGCTCATGTCTTACTTGAGTTAAACAGTTTGCAATATGCTTGTTCAGAAAACATTATCAGAAGCAAGTAAGTTGCATTTGTATATTATTTGAACAAAGGATAACAATTTTAACATTTCTGTTTCCATAGGTTCATAGGAGGTTTCTAGGTTAACGGCTCAAGAGGCCTTCCAAGCCTAGCCATTACCTGAATTTTAATGAATTTTTAATCCCTAAAGGCTAGAGGATGGCTATGCCTTTGAGTATTTTACAAATTACCCCTGTCCATAATGGGCATGGGTGCCACCCCAGGAGAGAATTTACAATTCCCCATCCATTGATCCAAACTGCATTTGAAGAAGGTCAGGGAAGGGCTCTGCTTTACGTGAATTAGAAGCCTGTTCCAAAGAAGGGGTAATCTGTGCGACACATATCTCTCTGTCCAGCATGTTTTGCTGGTATCACAAACCAGGTTAAGATCCTTAGATCAGGTGCCCTCATGCGGTTTATGTTGTGAATGTGTAGCAGCTCCATCAGGGCTGTATTTGAGAGTGCCTTGTAGGTCAGGGATAGGTCACACCCCTTAATAGTCAACAGGAGACAGAGTAAAGGGATATGGCTTTATCTATCCACATGGCACATGTTGCTTACACCCTGTATTTTTTTTTGCATGGAACCTCTGAGGTCACTCCAGCTGTTGCAATTGCCTGGTCAACTACATGCCAAAAGGTGCATTGTACTGTATTATTGGTCTGATGAGGGCCAAGTACAGTGGAACTATAACTTCTTTGGAGCTGGATGCCATGCCTTTACTTATAAGCTATGTCACAAAGAAGGACGTCCTCACCACTGTGGATATATGGCACTCAAAGCTCAGGCTACTATCTATCTGTGTATCTAGATCTCTCACCTCTGAGTCTTCCCTTAGAGGTGTGCTATTAATGTTGTAATTTGTAGGGATAGTTGACTTCCCAAAGCGTATGATAATACATTTCTTTTTTTTTTTGCATTTATTTTAAGCAATGGCTCTGGCACCAATTATTTGTCTGAATCAGACCCTTCTGAAGAATATCTACAGCACTGAGGAATTCAATGATTGCCCCCAGCTTGCAGTCATCTGCAAACTTAGTCAGTCAAAGGCCTTCTACAGTAGCCTTGACTTCAAAGAAGTGTATTGCAAACAGGAGAGGCCCAAGCACTGCCCCCTGTGGCAGATCATAAGTAACTGCCCTACTGGTGGATCTGAATTCACCTACTCTAACAGCACATGTCCTGTCCGTGATCATTTGGCTATCCACCTGGTGACAGGGATTTATGCCTAGCTTTGTGAGCTTATCTGTAATACCTTAGTGAGGAACTTAGTCAAATGCCTTAGCTAGGTCAAGGTAGGTAGTATGCACTATTTTACCCTAATCCATTCTCAAAGAAGTCCAGCAAACTGAGCAGGAATGGCCTGCCCTTGATAAAGCCAAAATGGATTGGGTTCAGTGTTTGGAGGTTATGTCGTTATTTATCAGGTCCACGATTATTCTTTCCATGGTCTTACATTTAAGATTAGTCAAACTTATGGGTCTGTAATTTCCCAGGTCTGTTGATAGCCCCTCTTTATGTACATGGATGACTGCCACTGTTCCCAGGTCTGTTGATAGGCCCCCTTTATGGTACATGGATGACTGCCACTGTTCCCAGGTGAAATCTGAGCTGAATTTATCAGCCAGCAGATTTGCTATATCTTTTGGCTGTGTATAGGTGATGTTGTCTACAACTAATTTTGCACATTGTTGGGTGTTGCCCTTAAGACTGCGGACATAACTGGAAAATGCCTTATGGTTATCCTTAGCTTGTGAGGCTATTTTTGCCTCAAAATTATTCCATTTAAAGTGCAAAGACTCACACTTACCTGAATCTCTAGCCATAGCTCGTAGATTTTGTTTCTTTCACTTTTCCTACACATTCAAATCCTTCCTCAGTGAGTGGGCCCACTCTATTCACCCTCGCTATGCTCAGGGCACTCCACTCCCCTACCCTGTCCCCAGTTCCCACACATCACATCTTACACTACTTTTATACTTTACAAACAGTAACTTCTCTGCTTGTGTTAGTGCTATTAGACTCTACTTAAATATGTATTTTTCTACTCAATACTGCAAATCCTTTTCTGTGACAACCTTTCTCTACATACTCTCTTATTTCAAAAACCTTTCTTTGTCTAACCTACAGTACTATAAAAAAATCACTTAATATTCTCTTATATTATATTCACTAATACACACTCCTCAGAATACCGATATTTGGTACTTACTTATTATCGCAACCACATTTTTAATGGCCAGACCGTTTGCTTCATTATAATGCAATCGGGTAATTAATGCTGTATAAATGTTATGTAATGTCTGTTGTTGTACCACAACCCTCTTTTTTTATGTAGTGAGTAAAATGTAGAAAACATACTGCTCATGATTGTGTGTGCACTTCACTTACAACATTTCTGTTATTTCAAGGCCGCCTGCTACACGTTTCTTTGTTGTGACAGCACATGTTGTCACACTACTGTGATTCATTTGTTTGGGTACCACGGAATGAGTAATACACATCATTACATCATGAATAACATCAAACATCGGTGTACCACAATGTCTCTTTATCAGAACATACCCCCTTCACAAAGCAAGACACATCAGTGCTACCAACTTTCTCAGTTAAAGCCGAGCAGGAAATCAGCTGTCAACCTCATGAACCCTCCTCATGTGAAATCAATAAGAATGCAGTGCTTCGGTTGAACATTAGTTAAAGCAATAGTTACAAATACAGCAATTTACCTACAGCAATTTCTCCATGCCTGTGTTTTGCTTGTCTGACAATTGCAAAGTACAAAGTGAAAGTAATGCATGCGACAGTTGGAAAGCAGTCATGATCCCTGAAGCGTGCTTGTGTAATGCAGGCAAAATGGGAAGAAGATTTCTGAAATTGTTCGTCTTCGTAAAAGTCATGTAAATGTTTGGATAAGTAGCAAGGAGTAAGAATGACAGTTTGCAGTGGGTCATCCAGTCATATCTGTGGAGGTATACATATTTTGCAACTGCGAAAATGTGATTGTGATAATACGTAAGTACCGAAATGTCATTTACTGGAGCTTTTCTCCCTGTGTCTCCACTGAAAAATGGCCCTTGCTTAGTCGGACATTTACTTTAAGAAAATAAAGAAGTATAATTATAAATAAACTAAATAATTATTTAGTAATATTTAACACTACCAAAATGTACATGTCAGGACCCAAGTATGCCGCTTTAGCTAGATGTGATAGTAATGCATTATGTCTTTGCTGAAGCTACTTTTTAATTCAATGATAAATGAGCTGCATTCACTTTTGCTCCTTTTGTTAATGGGAAAAAAGGTTGAGTCCATGCTACAGAAAAACACATTAAAATGGTATGTTTATTATGGCTAATAATGTGGAGAAATAGAAGGGAAAGGAGCTTAGGGTTTTAAACTATCGTTGATCTGGAAATACTGATAAATGATCTGTAATTTCCCTTCAGAGAGCTTTAATGTTTTAATAAGCATTAATTTAATAAGTTAATTTGTTGATTATTAATTTATTATATTTAACTGATTTAATATGCAAGTGCGGAGGTACATCCATTGCATGCTCATGGCTGCATCCCAGGAACAAACTCGAGTGGCCAGATGATTTAGGGTTCGGGGTTTGTTATAGCTTTTACATGTCTAGCTGAATTAGTTATGAGAGCAATTTGACTATGGATGTTTAAAGGGTCATTACATTAAGCATTCTGACTGGTGCAATGCTGCTTATAGGTGTTCTTGTCTGATTCTATAAAAGAATGCTAATGACATTTCAAATGTATACTTTGTGCATTTATAAGTCAGCCTCTGATGTGTCAGCAGCACTGGAAGTAAGTTTTTTGCTTTATGACATAATTAAGTTTCTGTTTATTTTAATGAGAAATGTCATCTTTTGGTAGTAATTACAAGGGCAATATTTTACTTGAGGGCCTCACCATTTAGTTTTGCTCAGAAGTGGGCGTGTCGCAAATTGAGTGACAACCCGGTCTGCATATGTAATTAGCCTTCAAGTAATCACACGTGCATACATGATTGTGAGAATATTAAAGTAAATTAAATGTACATACTACTTCCAAAACACAAAAAGGTTAATGCACTATAAACCCTTACTGTAGACGATAGAAGCAGAAACATAAAGTGAATATTTCAAGCAACATCCAGCAAGATGGGCAAACGGTAGCACTGGAAGGATACAATATGAAATATTTTTTGCTGCTTTTGCCGTTTGCCCATCTGGCTGGATGTCGCTAGAAATATTCACTATGTTTATTTAATTTTTATAATTTAGTTTAGTATAAAAAAGTTTAATTAGCCTTCAAGTAATTGCGTGTGCTAACGCTATAAAAGTATGCATCGGTATGTGGCTAACTATGCATACATGATGTTCTAATATTAATGTAAACACAAAAGGGGGTGGGGGGGTAAAGTTAGCACTAAACCTATCTGCCAGGA
>NC_056740.1:404996084-405253584 GCF_019279795.1 Protopterus annectens | reverse complement strand
GGATACCAGTATACAGTTCCCAAAAATAACAGCTGCAGTAACAAAGGAAAATGTTTTCAAGTTAAAACAGTCGTTTCGGTGTAAAGGTGAATAGTTTACGTAGGTTGGAATCTTTCATCGTGTACTGTTACAGTACACAAAGGCTGTTTAGTTTATTTACTGTCATGCTGCAAGAAGCATAGTGTCCCTGAACCTTTTTAATGTTTTTGTTTACTTTTTCCTGAAAAGGTGACGTGACAAACACACTAGCATTTCAAAGCATGCCTTGGGACACTAGCTTGTATACAAATCAGTGTACAGACACATACATGTTGAATAGCAGCATGTTTGGAATAACAATAATCTTCAGTGAGACGTTAACTGGTTAAGAGTGGAGCAGTAGAAGCGGCCTAACAATTCCATCGCCAAAGTAAGCCAACCTGGTCGCGTTAACATGTAAGCACCATTTTATCTGCATACTGTTTACATCAATCACACAATGGCTTTTGCAATGCATTAAAACCCCAAATACTTACAAATATAGCATCTAGTCACAATGTTTATATCACCTATAACATTCAATACCATAAAAGCTAATATAAATGTGTGTGTGTGTGTATATATATATATATATATATATATATATATATATATACATATACATGTACACACACTATAATATATATATATATATATATATATATATATATATATATATATATGTATATATATATATATATATATATATAGATATATATTTATATATATATATATGGGTCTACTGTATTTGGTCGACTTACATTTAGTCGAAAATGATTTCAGGCAGCCCACTTCACTGAAAGCTCATTTGACTGAAAGCTCATTTGGCCAAATTACATTTGGTTGAAAATGGAATTTAGCCCCTGCCCCACTGCAGTGCAACCCTGGAGTGACAATATAAAGTAAGGGGGCACAGCCCCCCACAGTGGGGGGTTTAGGGGGTGTAGTCCCCCACATAATTGCAGTTTATGCACAATTATATACATGTGTATCCATTAAAAATATATTGAAACATATAATGTCAGTAAAAACTAGTTGTAAAATGTGGGGGTCTATGCCCCCAACACCCCCCTACCTTTATATTCTCATTCCAGGGTCGCACTGCAGTGGGGCAGGAGCTATATTCCATTTTTGACCAAATGTAATTCGACCAAATAAGCTTTCAGTCAAATGTGCTTTCAGTGAAGTGGGCTGCCTGAAATAATTTTCGACCAAATGTAATTCGACTAAATGCCGTAGACCCATATATCTATATATATATATATATATATATATATATATATATATATATATATATATATATATAAAGATTTATTATCACAATCCTGAAGCCCACAGTCTTGAAAATCTTAATCCTAAAACCAGAATATTGGAAGACCAAAATGCTGAGCATTACAATATTGAAGTCCTGGACTTGCCCCCTACAGAGCTGATGTTAGCACTTGTTCCTAGGTTCACAATGGTAGGTGAATCAGTACTAGACACACTTTTTAGACATCATGGTCTTCAGAATTTTAAATAAATACGTATTATCGCAACCACATTTGTCACTGGCGGCTGGTTCCCCAATCCTGAAATATGTCCCGTAATGGTTTTTAAAAGTGACGTGGTCTGTGTGTGTGTGTGTGTGTGTGTGTGTGTGTGTGTGTGTGTGTGTGTGTGTGTGTGTGTTTTTTTTTTTTGAAACTGTACAGGCTCTTTTCTAGACTGTATCAAAATCATGTCAAAACCCCCTACTGTCGCTGTTTGATTAGGTGGTATACTGAGAGCATGTCGGTCATTGCAACTCCGCTCGATGAATGTTCCTTTTTTTCCTGCCAGCAAATACAGTTCAAGTAATGGTTTATACTCACATTTGGCCATCAAAGTTGTGTCATTATTGTAGTGTGACTGGTACAACACACTGTTTTACTTACTTTAACTGACATGTAGAGTGAAACGTAACATTCCCAGAAGTTAAAAAAAAAGAAAACACTGGTTAGAAGAGGAAGAGTGACTGCGCTTCTGGCTGAGCAATTCACACCACAGAGAAACAGAAAGATATAGTGACAGCAATCAAGATCGTTGCAACTGTAATCCATGAAGTACTACGTGGTTTTCCCAGAAATCACAGCCTGCACTGTAAAAAGAAAATCATACCATGTCACATTTTATCATAACATTAACCCGGTTTGTAGTAAGGTACAGGACCTGTTCAGTTCATTTCAGTTTCAGTAACTGGGAAGATGGCATGACATGCTGCCGCCAGCGGGTAAGTGCAACATGCATCGACAGCTTCAGTATTTTTTCTAATTTTTATTCATAACCCTGCATAAAAGACCCTTCCTTTTTAAAGCAAACATATTGTCTCCCATTTTTTAAAACATTACCGGTCACATGTCAGTATCAGAAGCAACCATTATGATCGCAAAAATGCGGTTGCGATAATACGTAAGTACCGTTTTTTTTTTTTGATATTATGGCCTCAGGATTATAATTTTCAAGATTGTGGACATCAAGCTTGTGATGGTAAAGCATGGGCCTGATTCAATAAGCCTAAACTAAGTGTACACAGTATGTATTCAAGAACATTCCTACCACATTTTTGTGCATTTTAGTCACTCAGAAAGATTGCATTAAGTATACATGTAGTCTACACTTTGCGGTAACCTTTATGAATCCCTGTCAATATTTAAAGCTGCAAGAAAATCAGTAGGAAAACTAAAATTAGGAGATTGAAGGTGTGAGTTATGTCTGTGTTGTCTGTTCACTCAGAACGGTGTAGACTTAGTGTAGGTGTTATTGAATCCTGTGGCATATCTATATCTATATCTGTATGTATCTATATCTATATCTATATCTATATATCTTTAGCTATAGGCTTACAATCAAAATGTCGAGGTGGCTTTCCTCGACAATTAGAAGGATGAACAAGGAGCAGCAGAGAGGCAAAACTGTGAACACAATTCCTGTCGACTGTGAAACGTCAGTAAGGAGATTGTGTTTGTAGTTTGGACCATCGGTGTTTTGAAGGTCATCGCACTACAGTGGGGATCGGGAAAAATATCCTTTTCCTCACTGTAGTGCGATCTTGGAGTTAGAATATATAAGTAGCAGGGGCTGTTGGGTGCAGGGGGGCTTGCCCTCCTGCAAAATGATAGGGCATTTTTTGCCTCGTAGCAGATGTTTTTTTCAAGGTGGTGAATGGTCAAATGTCGATTCTTTCCTTAGAAGGAATCAACATTCTATACAATCGTCGCAATTCTTTTTCTCTTTGTTCTGGGTCAAAGATGTGAATGGTCGAGGTAAGTCACCTTGACATTTTGATAGTAAACCATAGCTATATCTATTTATATCTATACCTATATAGGTTCATAGTTTAGTACTAAGCTAACTGCCCTTGCGAGCCATTTTAAGCCTAGCTAGTCATCCCTTGTGAGACTCAAACCCTGCACCTTGTGTTTGTAAGACAAACACCTTAACCATTAGGCCACCCTCCTATATCTATGTATGCTAATCCTGGAAAAGTGATGGAGCATCTTTTAAAGTTGTGTTGCAGTATGTAGTGTGGAAATATTCTGAAAGGCAGGGAGGAAACACTCTGTATTAACCAGATAGTAAGGCGGTACTAAGTAATCATGAGAAAAGTAAGAAAAGGAAGAGAAAAAAATCCACATCAGCTACTAATTCCAAAACCTCATATATATATATATATATATATATGTATATATATATATATATATATATATATATATATAATTAATAATAAATAATAAACCTTTTAAATACACACACACACATATATATATATATATATATATATATATATATATATATATATATATATATATATATATAATGTTATATATAACCATATATGTTATATATGGTTATATATAACATTAATTACAAAGTCCACCTTTAGTGATGTACTAAGACATCACCTGAGGATGGATGAAGTAAAGGTAAGAGTAGTGGCCAGGTTTTATTGACCAGACTCTTTCCAAGCATCTTCTCCAGAGTGCCAAAAAACTGCACCCTGTCCTGGATTCAAATGTCCACTGATCCTAATGCCTGTCATGGAGGTACTGTTTAAACCTACTGCTACGGATAGTGTGGAGCCACTAATTATACTAGTAATAATGGACTAATCAGTATATACTGGTAATACTGGAGTAGTAGTACATACTAATAAACTAATCAGTGTATACTAATAATAATGGTCTAATCTGCACATACTAGTAATAATGGACTAATCAATCCATACTGCTAATAATGGACTAATCAGTATATACTAGTATATATACTAGTAATAATGGACTAATTAGTATATACTAGCAGTAATGAACTAATCATTAAATACTAATAATAACAGAGTAATCAGTAAAGACTAATAATAACAGACTGATCGGTATATACTAGTAATAATGGACTAATCAGGACAGACCAGTAATAAAAGACTATGCTACTTAATTTCCATAGGCTGTGCCATTATACAAAGCGAATTTTAAACTGACACATGACTGAACTATTATGCTCCAGGGTGGATATCCTTAACGAGACAGTTGCTGAGCAAAGAGTTGTCTTTATTTCAGAGATAATGCATTATTTATACTGCTGGTTTAACGGCAACCAAATGGGATATCAGTTTACCATCTGCAGACAGATGGATTATTAAACAGGTTTAATGTAACACAGAAAACCATGAGAAGGAAAGTTATTGAAGCCGGTGGTAAAAAGTGAAGAAATGTTACAATACTAGCTTTCTTCAACTGGAAAAATGTCACAACCTTTACCCCATTTGGTGTTTTGCACTGCAGGCATACCATTGGACAGTTTGATATCACTAAGAAAACTGGTGAAAAAGACATTGAAGGTAAGGAGTACCCCGCATGTTATAGCATTAAGAAGCTGATGTAGAAAGTAGATATTCAGCCATTGATAAAGAGTGTCTAAATAAAGTGGGCCTTCTATGGCCTATTGTACTATTTGATAGGTCATCACTTTAATTTGATGTTGGATCATAACCCACTGCAATGGTTAAGTAGGAAGACTGATGTCAATCAAAGTTGTTCCTTTGGGAACTACCCCTCCACCCCATTCAATTTATATCAAATCACAGTCCTGGCAAATCCATATGAAATGCCAGTGGGCTATCAGGGCCTACAACCCATCCTTATGAGTCCAAGACCCTGGGTTTTATACATAGAGTGGGGTTGTGTAGTGTGTTATCTATAGGAAATGGGGTAATGTGTCTTTAAATATACTATAATTATGTAGTGTGAGATAATTTTGACAGTTAGTTGGAGAACAGGCTGTATTAGCCAGCTAGTATGAGTGCTAAGTGATCATTACTGCTTTATAAAGGAGTGTAGCCTGCTACAGAAAAATCTGGAAGTTCCTTCCTCGGCTGGAGGTTCTGAATGGGTGAGAGAAGCTTGCCTAGAAAATCCTGTAGCATGAAGTGTGTGGGCCCAACGTATGAATTATACTTGAAAAAAAATCATCTGAATTTAGAGTTGCAATTATGGCCTGGTTGAGGCCTACAACATGGATCTTTTTTAAGACAGCCTGTATTTGGAAATGCCTATGAGAGACTGTAGCACTGTTTGATGGATAAGTATCCACAAGTACTGTTTTTGTTTCAGGCCCAGTGGGCTATTGTGTGAGTGTATGTGTATGAATATCTCTATCTCTCTCTCTCTCTCTCTCTCTCTTCATATGCACACACACACACACACACACACACACACACACACACACACACACACACACACACACACACACACACACACACATATATATATATATATATATAGATAGATAGATAAATATAGATAGATAGATATAGATAGATATAGATATATGAGTGCACTTTATAATCTCAGAATTCTGAAATACCGAATTTCAGAATATCGAGATCATAAACCCGAAACACCACAGTCCCAGATGCCCATAACCGCGAAATTCAAAATCCCGACACTTACATACACACACTCACATACACACAACTGCCCCCACACACAAACAAAACTAACCTACACTAGAAACAAGTAGGGAGGCTTTGCCCCCCTGCTCCCCCTATGTGGGGGGCTGTGCCTCCGACACCCCCCTACTTATATATTCTAACTCCGAGACTGGACAATCACACACACAAAGGCAACTCTCACCCACACATTTCGCAGCCCCTTGTACACACACATCACAACCAAAACACACACTACCATACACTACAGCACATAACCTACACACTCATATAAACTTACCTACACTTACATCCATTCATACACCGCAACACCAGAAGCTCCGAACTTCGGGATTTCAAATTTCGTGCTTCTGGTGTTTCGTGATTTCGAGCATTTGGGATTAGAATCTCGGAAAACTGAAATTCGGTATTTCAGTTTTTCGAGATTCCAAAGGGAACCCATATATATATAGGATCACTACTAAATCCTGAATGTGCAAAAGACCAACTCCCGAAATCACGAGACCACAACACCGAAAGACCACAATACCTAAACTACAAAATACCGAAGCACACAATCACGTAATAGTCATAATGGGGTTGCAATTCCATTGTACTATGTGGGATAATGTAGTGGGGTATAAAAGACCTACTTTGACATTAACGCGCTGTACGACAATCAATGAGCACAATATGTCCGACAACAGCTACAGTGCTCCCAGAGATATTGGGCGATTGTACAATTGAATGAAGTCACAGTGAAGTAAGGAAGTACTAGTAATTGAAGGTTACGTGTACCACCTGGAAAGGAAATCTCATCCTCGATGATACTGGTGTTGCAAATATAAACGGAGTGGAAGCTGCAGAGGAAGAACAGTGACACTATCATTATCTGAAGGTGAGCAACTGATAAAGAGTACGCCCCACAACCATGCCGGAGATCCTTTTGAAATTGAGAAATATAAAGTGTGTGGTACACTAAAAGAGAAGGCGTCTATCTCTAGAGATGCACCTTGAATGCTAGTGGAAGACACTATGGCATCAACGTCCTTGGAATGTGTGCCAAGTCTACTGAATAAAAAAGCACTATTGCAACAGATCAGAAGGATTAGGAGTAAAACTAGTAATGAAACACACATCTCTGATTTAACATTAGAAGGTCTAGTTATGGCCATGTTCTCCTTTCAGAGTGGTACGTTCATTGAAAAACGCATGGTAGATCTACCCTCTCGTAATACTGTAGCAGTCTTTAGCACTATCAATAATCTCCATGATTTAAGTGTAGCTACTATCTGGTTGATGGACGGCATGTATTTCTGCAAAGGTGTGCTCTGCCGGCAACTATATAGTATTCATGGCATAGTGAAGTATGCCGGGTATAGCAAGTGTGTGCCGTTATTGTATTTTTTGATGTCTAAGAAGTCCCTAAGGGCGTACAACATGATGTGGCATTGTGTACTATTTTTACTATCAGTGCATGAGTTCCCATTAACACTACAGTTCATCCTTTGTGACCTCGAAGTAGCTGCTGTGAAAAGCATTAGGTTAAACTTTGCAGACATAAAGTCGAAGGGTTGCTTGTTCCACTTTGGATGCAATGTTTGGAGGAAGGTGCAGCAGCTTGGACTGGGCTCACTTTATAATTCCAACCATGGTTTTCAATTGGCCGTGAAATGTTTAGTTGGGCTAGCATTCCTTCCTGAATCAGACATCATACCAACGTTTAATGTCTTAAAGGAGAAATTCCCAGCAGAGGGAATAGATATTCTGAGATATTTTTCTGATTGGTACATGTTTGGGAAACTTAGGAAGTTTTCTACACGGTCTACTGCTGTAACATGTTTTCAGCCTCTATTTCCTATTGCATTCTGGAATGTGTCTGAACTAAATTGGTTATTTCTGCCACGTACGCAGAACTCTGTGGAAGCGTGGCATCACTGATTGAAATGTCTGATTGGCAGTAAGGCAACTGATCTGACAGCCTTAATGAGTGCTTTGGCCAAAAAACAGAATCGTGTGGATGGATTGTGAGAACGCTTGGACAGAAAGTTGGTTCAATGCCATACTCAGTTTCAGCATGTACTGGATAACCAAAACAGTTGTACGACTCTGGATTTTGTCAGAGCTATTGCTCGTTTATTGAAGATGTGAGGAGTCTGCTATGTTGTACCAGGATACACTTGGTGAAGGTTAAGTTTCACTGGGGTTCAGTTTGTTTGCTTCTGGTTATTGTTTATAGTGAGTGTTACAAAGTACTACAATGGATTTGTGTTGATATTTACATTCATGGAACGGTGTACGTTAGCATTTTGTGTGCTATTCATGTGGTTTCTGGTCTTTATTTTCAGTTGGGGTTGTTTCACCTACCAGTTTCACTGTTGCTGTTGTCACACTACTGGATTTCGATGTTTCGGGCTGTCGTGATTGTGTGCTTCGGTATTTTGTAGTTTAGGTATTGTGGTCTTTAAGTGTGGTGGTTTCGCGATTTTGGGTGTCGGTATTTTGCACATTTGGGATTTAGTAGTGATCCCATATACATATATATATATATATATATATATATATATATATATAATATATATATATATATATATATATATATATTTATATATATATATATATTTATATATATATATATATATATATATATATATTATATATATATATATATACATATATTTATATATATACATATATATATATATATATATATATATATATATATATATATATATATATATATTTATATACAATTTGACTATGGATGTTTAAAGGGTCATTACATTAAGCATTCTGGTTGGTGCAATGCTGCTTATAAGTGTTTTTGTCTGATTCTATAAAAGAATGCTAGTAAGATTTCAAATGTATACTTTGTGCATTTATAAGTGAGCCTCTGATGTGTCAGCAGCAAAGTTTTTTGCTTTATGACATAATTAAGTTTATGTTTATTTTAATGAGAAATGTCTTCTTTTATTTTATTTTTATTTATTTATTTAAATTTGTTGACCGGGAGTGTCCGACTGGACGTGGGTCCATTTTCAGCGGACGCCCGGGGAGAAAAGATCCACAGTAAAATAAACAGACAGTAGTTACTTTGGATTCTTGTAGTAATTACAAGAACATGATGTGCTGGTAAAAATGAGTGTCTTTTTTGCATATATTATGTATCATACTACCTGTCCCTCAGACACTTTTAGCCAAAGTAGTAAAAAGCCATGCATGTGAGACAGTATACGTTGGCATTAAAAGGTGCACACATGAACAGTGTGGTAAAAAAGATGAGAGAAGTTTAAAGATACAACAGAGAGAGGCACTGTTTTGGGTGACTCTGAATTTGTGTGAACTCTTCTCAGAGCATTTATGGTTTGGACATATTAAAAAATTACTGAAAAGAGTTACACGTGCTGAGCTACCTAAAATCTATCGAGTCACTGAAAAAGAAGGAAGCGATATCATAGTTCAGATATCTTTTCATGATTTGCCAAACAATATGGAAGACTGCTTATTCTAGTTTCCAAGATGGTGATGACTTTATTGAAATCCTGATCTGATGGTCAGTTAAGAGCTATGATCCTGTTATGAAAGTTATATGGGGAAGTAGTGTCAAAAGAAAATAATTAAGCATGCTTTGTCAGTAACATTTTATTTCTCTAAAGAAGGTAATACAAACATTATTTTTTACTCTTAAGGTGTAATTTGTGAACAGTAAAAAGTTTGACATTTTTACCCATTTCAGATACTAGAGTGAGTTTTCATTAATGGGTTATTTGGTATTGCTACTGAATAAAAGCAATTAAATGCTGTCCCAGATAATTAGACTATTATATGTAGTTTTCAACAACACCAGTGGGAAGGTTCAGTTGTGTACCTGCAATCCTGGGCTGCCACTGATAGATGTCTCTAGGAACCAGACAGTTTGTTCAGTTTATCATGTAACTTTTCAGTGAGCGGGTTATTGTACAAAGCCATCCTACTAAACACTCTTGAATGTACACATTTTATTTTTTACCCCAAGGTTGTGTGACCTGGGTATGAAGAGAGTTTTGACGGTCATGAAGCCAGATCAAATGGCAGTTTTTTCATGCTACAGGCAGCCCACCAGTCACCTGTTCAGTAAGTTGTTTGGAGGATGAAGTTGTGATAATTTTACAGAGCAGAAGGACAGGTAACAAAGCAACAGCACAAGCAATAGTTTGGCTGGTATGAGAAGAGGAGTGACAGAGTTCAGTCTTCGTACGTCCGGAGGCATGCAGGCAGAATGGTTAAAGCTAGGGGGCAAGTAGTGAATGAAATGTGATCAGACTGCAGATTCCAAGAAAAAGAGGTGCAGGCTATATGCACTGAGATGGCCTTTCTTATACAAATGGGGTAAAACATGTCCACTATATGAAAGCTGTTATTAAGAAGAAAAAAACAGGAGCGTCAGAAAAAAGTAGATGAATTCCAGTGATACTGAAAGTGAAACAGAAAAATGAGACGTGATAACAAACTATCACTGCTGTGATATCTTCACTGTACATCAGTATTTTCATACACTGACACACACGTGCACACACACACACACACACACACACACACACACACGCACACACACACGCACACACACACACACACACACACAGACACAAACACGCAAACACACACACACACACATGCATACACACACACACACACACACAAACACACACAGACACACACACACACACACACGTGCACACAGAAGTGCGCACACACGCACACACATGCACACACACACACACACACACACACACACACACACACACACACACACACACACACCTGCATATATGTGTAGGTGTATATAGATTATAAATATACATTTCACCACAGCACTTCCAACTGGAAAACAGAACTCAAGTCAACATCATAAACTTCTACAATAAATAATAATAAAATCTGGCTTCTACAGTCTTCCTTGCTCTCACTAAGATATCGTTTTCCCATTGAGCTTTTTTAAAGTTAATATTGTTTACCTTTAGGTCAGCTAAATTCAGATCTTTCTCCTTCCTTCTATGTTTCTAAGTGGAAGCTTTAGCCTCCTCTCCACCACGTGCTGGTGGAGGTTCATATGTACCAATACCTTTCTCTGCCAGTTGTAGCACTAAACAAAAACTGCCTTCAGATTTACTTTTTTCATTCACATATACCCACTGCCTGGTATTCACTTGAGTTTTCTGTTTTTAAGCTGACAGAAATAAATTTAAGACTTTGACCACATTGTGTTTCTTCCTCTTTTACTACACTTACAAGTTGTTTCTTATTAACTAAACTTTCATTTTCACTTCATACCTGCTGCTTAAAATTCCACACTTTAGGATTTTCAGTTTCATTTTGACACAAGGTTTACAATTCTGCTCAGGTTATGCCTTTTCCAAACATTATAGCTTCATTTTTTTAGGTTGTACCCATTTAGTAAGATATTTATTCACATAAGTTCATCTAGTCAGCTCTACACCCTGGTTTATAATACGTTTAGGCTGTGTTGTTTTACTATTTAACTGTTGTTCTTCTCCTGGCTCGGCTCTTTTTCTGCAGGCTGACCTACAATAGGACATATAGTTACCCTTTCTTCATGCAGTTCTGTTTCACTACCTATCTTTCATTCACTACCTGAAGTTTCACAGTCTGTACTTGCATTGCTCCATCGTCTGTGCTTGTAACGTCTCTGTGCTTACTTCAGTACCTTCTGTGCGTTTTTGTCATGCTGACATCTCTGGTGATCTAAATATGTGGTATGTCCTGCTATTTTCTTATTTCAACATTCTGAAACACACACTGTTTTTATCATTTAGTCATATTAATATGGTAGCATCTTCTCTGTTACCTCATTTCTTTTCTTTTGGCTTGAATATTTCTTAAGTGTTTTTCATAAGCAAAATTCAGTCCCAACCTCTCCCTATGTTCATTCTGAAGTAATGTTACACTTGATTGGTTTCCGCTCTGTTAATGCTATGATTCTGAGGAAAATCGCCTAAATCTTTCTCTTCATCCCAAAACTTTCACAGGGATTTAATGTGGAGACGGTACTTGCGTATTATCGCAACCACATTTTTGAGCGAATGGTGGTTGCTTTCCCTTGTGTCAACTGGGAACGATGAAGTATGAGAAAACCTCAGACGCATGTTTTCTTTAATGTGCTCTTGTTTTTAGGAAGGTTTCTCATTTCGACGGATGAAAAAAAAATTAAGGTTTGAAAAAATAGGTTTCCCCATTTACTGCCAGCGTCTCAAGATGTCAGTTAAGCAAGTTCTCCCATTCCACACTTAAAACACGTTCCGCATTCCTTTTTCTCAGCCTTTGCCCTAACAACCGAAAGTATCGGGAAACAAAAAGCCAAAGCAGTATACCCTGTCTGACTCCTTACAAAGTGATTGGGAAGGGCAGTAGACTGTTAAACACTATCTTGGTGGGGTTTTCTTTTCTTTTTTTTTTTTTTTTTTTCGGTTTGTAAAACGTTGCTTGCAATTTTTGGCTAGCTGATCCGTTGGAGGATTAGACGTCTGATAGGAAGCAAAGACAATCAAGGGGATTTTCGGGTAGAAAATGGCGGCAGTACTGCAAAATCATTTAAACCTCTGATTAACCTCTCTAATATAATTGATCCATAAAGTGAGAGTAGCACTGGGGGAA
This sequence comes from Protopterus annectens, assembly GCF_019279795.1. Taxonomy (NCBI): domain Eukaryota; kingdom Metazoa; phylum Chordata; order Ceratodontiformes; family Protopteridae; genus Protopterus; species Protopterus annectens. The sequence goes on along the minus strand of NC_056740.1, from coordinate 405,240,971 downwards.
ATGAAAGGAAATTAGCAGATGCAAAAGATTTTGCGGTGCTGCCGTTTTCTACTTAAAAAAAAAAGTCTCCCTTGATTGTCTTTGCTTCCCATCAGACGTTCTTCTGATGCATGTAAAAGGGCACAGAGACTGCGGCTAGTTTCTCCAGTCAAGCCACCGCAGAGTCGGTGAAGAAGCAGCGGAAGAAAATGGTGACTGTTTTACCGAGCCCTCTGTTTACAACCCAGCCTTACATCGCACCTTAAAAATGTTTGAACTTTCTTGTAAAACACATATCAGACAGACCTTACAAGGTAAGACCAAACGTCCGTTCTTCAATTTTATGTCAATTATCGCAGCATGAAAATGTGGTTGCGATAATACACAAGTACTGTAGAGAGAATCATTCCTAGTAATACTATGGGTTTGTTTAACTGCTGCTACCAAGGCAGCACAGTGGTGCAGTGGTTAACATTGTCACCTCACAGCAAAAGGTTCGATTCTTGGCTGGGGTGCCTTCTGTGCGGAGTCTGCATGTCCTCACTGTGGTCATGTGGGTTTCCTCCCACACTACAAAAACATGCATCTGGAGTGTTTCTCACCAAGCCTCTACTGAAAATAGGCTCTGTCCTAGTATGACTTTCCCGGTCAACTCTTCCTGCTTGTTATTAAGTGTATGCTTTTACACAGAGGGAGGTTTAACTAAGTGACCGTACTGCATGGATCCAGTAAACAGTGCAGTTCATCAACTTCCAAAAATATTGTGCATTTCACTAATTTGGTCATTGCACTGCAACAAAATGCAGATTCTACAGTTGTAACATCCATATTATTACATTCCATGGGTATTTTTTTTCATTACGCATTTCAGATATTGGTACGTTCCTAGCAATAACACAATTTCCTGCAGTGATAAGCTCTGGTTACATGGCCTTTTTTGTAAACCTGCTAAACGTTAGCTCAGTACGAGACACACTGTGTTTTAAAGGCAATGTCGACTTACTAACTACTAGCTTAGATGCAGACACACACATTACCCAGTTAAACATCACATTTGCTAGCACATAGTCTACTGCGGTAATGACTTTGTCTGAAGCTGCGGGATCACTTTGGCATACTTACTTTCCTATATTAACAGGCTAAGTTCTTTAAATGATAAGCAAGGCTATCATTTCTACTTTGCTATTAGTATTAGTCTCTAACCATAGTTTTATCAGTACTTGTGTATTAACATAGCCCGGACTGAATTCTTTCACCTTTACACCAAAACGATTGTTTCAACTGAAAAACATTTACCATTATTAGTGCAGCTGTCATTTTAATCGAAAAAACTGCCTTCAATGACATTTACAAAAGTATAATCCATAGCACTTCAGTCTTACAGCTTATATGATACTCCGTGATAAACTCGGGAGCAGTTCTGATTATGCACTTATATCATACACTCGGGAACAATTATTATCATTATGCTACACAATTGTGACGCCACTATACCCACTAGAATTGTAATAACAAATACTCAAGACAAAAAATACTAACCTCATCATTGTCAGGAATGACTTATCATGAGTTCCTGATGGACTGCAAATTGGGTTTTATCCAAAATGGGTAAATAAATGTTATTGGGATACCGGTATACAGTTCCCAAAATGACTGTTTTAATGTCAGGGAAGGCAGTTCTTTTGGATTGAAATAGTAGCTGCAGTAACAATGGAAATTTTTTTTGAGTTAAAACAGTCGTTTCGGTGTAAAGGTGAATAGTTTGCATAGGTTGAAATATTTCATCGTGTACTGTTACAGTACACAAAGGCTCTTTAGTTTATTAACTGTCATGTTGCAAGACGCATAGTGTCCCGGAACCTTTTTAATGTTTTTGTTTACTTTTTCCTGAAAAGGTGACGTGACAAACACACTAGCATTTCAAGGCATGCCTTGGGACACTAGCTTGTATACAAATCAGTGTACAGCCACATACATGTTGAATAGCAGCATGTCAGGAATAACAATAATCTATATAAAGGTTTATTATCACAATCCTGAAACCCACAGTCTTGAAAATCATAATCATAATATCAGAATATTGGAAGACCAAAATGCTGAGCATCATAATAAAGTCCCGGACTTGCCCCCTACAGAGCTGATGTTAGCACTTGTTCCTAGGTTCACATTGGTAGGTGAATCAGTACTAGATACACTTTTTAGACATCATGGTCTTCAGAATTTAGGTTTTTTGACTTCTAAGCTTATTTCAGCTCAGCTGCACCCATTTGAATGGTGCACCACCATGCAGAGCATGTCCTTTTAGGGGGGTGCACTAATTTCGAAGCTTTGTTTAGCTAAGAGGTGCATGTTTCTGTGTGTTTGCACAGAGCACAGCTATGCTGAGCGTGTAAGGCTGGTGGGGTGTACACTAAGTGCTAAGCTTTGTTTACCTACGGGGCACGTGTTTGCATGGCATGCCACAGTGCTGAGTGTATCTAAAAAAACAATGACATATTAATTAGTTTTGACCCCTGTTTAACTTAAACTAGGTCCACTAAATGATGCTGTGTGCAATGTTGCAGCCGTTGTGTCACCTCACAACAAGAGGTTCTCTGGTTTGATTTTCGGCTGAGGTGCCTTCTGTGCGGAGTCTGCATGTCCTCTCTGCATCTTTGTGGGTTTCCTCCAGGTGCACCAGTTTCCTCCCATGATACAAAGACATGCATTTGGGGTGTTTCTACCTGGGCCTCTGCTGAAAATTGGCTTTTTTCCAAGTTGGACTTTCCAGATAAACAAATGTTAAATAAAATTAAAATATGTTAATGATATACTAGGCAGGTGGAATGCATCATAGGTAGCCAATCACACAGTCAGCACATACAACAGAGTATTATAAAGTATGCATACACCCTACAATCTGATTTTTTCCCCCATACTCTGCACCATTGGAGTACAGACTTGCGAATTTTAACTGATAGAATGCTAGAGGCTGCTGCAGGTCTGCTGTATCTGTGTGTGCTAGATGCTGAAGTCAATGCTGCTGGTGCTACTGACAATAGGCTTAGACAGAGATGGAGAAGGATGTTCAGGTGCAGGGTAACCTTCCAGGAGCTACATGAGCTGAAAATTGTAGAGCGCTACAGGGTTGACAGGCTGGAAATTGCAGACAACTACTTGGTGGACAGGGACATACTACAAGAACTTACCGAGCTCTGCCACCCTCAATTCAGACCCAGAGCCAACAGAGGGGAGCCCATCCCAGTGGAAATAAAAGTATGTGCAGCCCTTAGGGTACTAGCTCTGCCACCCTCAATTCAGACCCAGAGCCAACAGAGGGGAGCCCATCCCAGTGGAAATAAAAGTATGTGCAGCCCTTAGGGTACTAGCTACAGGTACTTTCCAAAGACCAAATGGGGACATGTTGGGGGTCTCACAGGTATCAACATCCACGTGACTGCACCAGTTCTTGGATGCATGCTACCACATGCCAGTGAGCACATTTCTTTTTCCCTCACCCTTGAGGTGAGGGCCAGCAATAGGCAACACTTCTACCATGTAGCACATTACTCTGAGGTACCGGGTGCCATAGATTACACTCACGTGCACATCAAGTCACCTCCCAGTGAGGATGGTAGAATCTAAGTCAATCTCAAAGGGTAACACTCCATCATGTGCAATGCCCAGGAGATTATCATGAATGTGTGTGATGGCAACCCTGGCAGTTATCATGACTCCCATATCTGTCCAACTGGATATATGTCCATTTTCAGCGGAGGTCCAGGGAGAAAAGCACCAAGATAATAATACACATTGAACATTTAGTAAATGCTAGTTTCAAGCAGATTACAGCCATAAGCAATACCAGCATTTAGGACGTGTAGTACTAACTTATTATAAACACTTTTTAAAACATAACATTATTTTCAAAGTTATATATACATAACATTACATTTAGGTTTAAGACACATTGAGCAGCAGTTATACAATTGACCCTTCCTGAAATGGTGTGGTAGAAAAAAGTTAGAAGTAGTTGAAGGTAAGGCACCTAAGTAATAGAGAGGTCACTAGTCGGGGTTAGTGCAAGGACATTAGCAATGAGTTTTGAAGTATTTCTTGAGTTTGCTTTTGAATCGAGTTAGTGAGGTTTCTAGGTTCAAGTCAGCTGGGAGTCTGTTCCATGTTTTTCCAACAGAGTTGACAAACTGAGAGTCCCCAGCTGAGTAGTTGGATTTGTATGGTTGAACTAGGAGTCTAGTGGATGATTGCAGTGGCTGGGTTGCTGGTGTAGGGGCTGATAATATTTTTTAGTGCAGGTGTATTTTCTAGTTGGTAATATGTGCCACTATTAGCTGGTTGAACTGCATTAGGCTAGCCAGTTCAAGCCATCCTAGGCAATTTAGGTTGTGCCAGTGGTGTGTCTGGTAGGCTGTGCCAGTAGAAAATCTGGCAATGTAGTTATAGCAGGATGATAGTTTATTAATATCTGTTTTGTTTAAGTTCGAGAATAGAGGTGAGGCATAGTGAAGAGGTGATAGTAGATGGGAACTGGTAATTACAGTTCTAGCAAATGGGGGTAAGGAAAGGTTTGATTCTGTAAAGAGAGCCAAGTTTTTATTAATGGTTTTGATAGTTTGATTGATATGCGCATAAAACTTCAGATTGTTATCAACTATGACACCCAGTAGTTTAGTTTGGGCTTCTGGGGAGATGATAGTGCCATTGTTAGCAGTTATGTTGAAGGATGGCAGGGGGGGGTCCTGTGTGTGGAGGGGAAGAGGAGCAGTTTAGTTTTGTTGGGGTTTAGGATTAGATGCTGATTGGAGAGCCATTTTTCCACTGTAGTGAAGGTATTTTTGGTTAATGTGAATAAAGTAGCTGGTGAGGTGTCAGGACAAATCAAGGTCGAGTCATCCACATATTGAACACAGGTAGCATCTGGGATGACTGAATGAAGGTTGTTGATAAAGATGGAGAAAAGAAGGGGTCCTAGTATCGAGCCCTGGGGAACTCATAATGTGATGGGTAGGTGAGATGATAGTTTGTCCTGCCATAGGACTGCCTGTTGCCTGCCCTGCAGGTAGGATTGAAACCATTGGAGTGCATGGTTGTTTAAGGAGAAGACCTTCAAGGTATTTATAAGCATTTTGTGGTCAACCATGATAAAAGCCTTGGATAGATTTAGAAAGAGTGCTGAGGATGGTTTGTTATTATTGCAGTTGTGGTTAATGATGTTAGAGAAAGAGAAGAGGGCAGAAGTAGTACTGTGGTGTGACTTAAAGCCATGCTGAAAGTTGGACAACAGCTTGTTCTGTGTGAGGTGGTGCATGAGCTGTATGTGCACACTTCTCCATAATTTTAGCAAGAGGTGACAGAATAGCTATGGGTCTAAAGTCTGACAGTTCAGTGGAACTGCCTCCTTTATGGAAAGGTATGATATGGGAGATTTTCCATATAGTGGGTACAGTAGCTTCAGATATAGCTCTGTTGATGAAGACTGAGATGGGGTATGCTATGGTGTCAGCAGCCTTGCAGATAGTCTGCTGGGAGGAGGACGGCAGCCAGGATGGTGGGTCTTACTTTCTTAAGTAGGACATGAATAAGTTGAGTAGGAACAGGTTGGAAGGCAAAGTATGTTTGGGTACTGGGTGTGCCTGCATTATAATTAGAGCCATTGGGAGAGAGATGGCTGGCTAGAGACTGGATAGTCTCTGTGAAGAAGCTGTTGAAATTATTAGCAATGTCTACTGGGGATTTTTGTTGGGAAGCTGAGGGGGGTGGAGTGGTGGTTTGGCCTGAGTGGAGTAGTTTGTTTATTCTCTCTCTCTCTCTCTCTATATATATATATATATATATATATATATATTTAGGTTCATAGGTTGGTACTAGGCTATCTGCCCAAAGGCATTTATAAGCCTAGCCAGAATGTGTTGGCTTTCGCTGCCCCCTTAGATTAGTTCCCTGTGCCTCTGTCCAGCAGAGCCACTGAAGTAATCCCCAAGGTAAACTTTCTGTTTCCCATCCACTCGTCAAGGTTTCTTTTGAAGAGTGTTAGCGAGGAGCTCTGCCTAATGTAGATTGGGATCTTGTTCCAAACCATGGGAAGTCTCTGGGACAGGAATCTATCCCTCCAGCATGTCCTATTTATTGTTGTGGTGAGGTTTAGATCCCTAGAGCATGTGGCTCAAGGGGATAAGGTTTTCTTTAGGTGGAGCATGTCCATCAATTCTGGGTTGGACATGACCTTGTATGTCAGGCAGAGATCACCTCTGAGTAGGCGGTATGCAACCGAGTCCAGCCGTTGTAGGTGTCTTGTAAGGTACATCCCAAATGGGACATTGTACTCTATGATGGGTCTGATGAGTGATAAGTAGAGGGGCACAATAACCTCTTTTGCTCTGGATGCAAACCCTTTTGTGATTAGGTGGGCCACATAGAAGGATTTTCTAACCACTTTGGCAATGTGATTATCAAAGGTGAGATTACTATCTACTTGTGTCCCCAGATCCCTTATTACGTCTTCTGTATTTAGGGGACTACCACCTATGTGGTAGTTTGTGGGTACTTTTTTTTCCAAAGGGGATGACTATGCACTTTTTGGCACTTAGCTTGAGGCCATGATTTTGACACCAGGTATCCATCTCAGTGAGACCCTTTTGGAGGATGTCTGTGTCAGCCGGAGAGTCAATTATAGCCCCTAGTTTGCAGTCGTCTGCGAGCTTGGTCAGCCATAGTCCTCCTGTGCTTGCCTGTACCTCTGAGAAGTATATGCCAAACAGGATGGGTCCTAGGATTGAACCCTGGGGAACGTCACTTGTAACCGGTTTAGAGTCGGACCTAGCTCCCGCAACTCTCACCATGTGGGTTCTGTCCATGAGCCAGTTGGCAACCCATCTTGTGACATAGGGGTTTGTGTTCAGGCTGGTGAACTTGTCTATAATACCAGAATGGGGACTGGTGTTGAAGGCCTTAGCGAGGTCTAGGTAGGCTGTGTGTACCACCTTTCCCTCGTCTATAACCTTGGTAACTGTCTCAAAGAAGTCCACCAGGTTTAGGAAGTATGATCTGCCCTTAACAAAGCCAAACTGGGTAGGGTCCAGTGTTTGGAGGTTCCCAATTTCTCTGTTAATGAGCTCCATGATGATGCGCTCCATAGCCTTGCAGACCAAGCTAGTCAGGCTTATAGGGCGATAGTTCCTGGGGTCTGTTGTGGCTCCACCTTTGTGGAGCGGAATAACCATTGCTGTGCGCCACTCTATGGGTATGTAGCCTGTGGAGAGGCTGAGTTTGAACCGTATGTTTAGGTGAGGGGTTAGTTCGTCTTTGAGCTTGTGTAGGATGCAGCCTGGGACACCATCCAGTCCCATTGATGCTGTATTTTTGGCTTTAAAGAGGGCTGTTTTAACCTTTGTGTCTGTGATTTCAGGGACTCTACATTCTTCGGGTATGGTTATGGGCCCTTTTGGGGGTGAGAGGGGGGTGAAGTTTGTGCTGAACCTGTCTGCCAGGATGTTGGCGATATCAGTCGGTTCAGTGTATTTTGTGCCATTCTGCACTAACTCCGAGCAGATCTGAGCATTGCCACTTAGATTCTTGACATAGCTAAAGAATGTCTTGTGGTTATCTTTGGAGTCCTTGGCAATTTTTCTTTCAAAGCTTGCCGTGGATGATTTTATGAGGGATCGTAGTTTCTTGCTGTTACTGATCAGGGATGTCTTCCCTTCTTGGGATTTTACTCTTTTCTGTATTAGTTTCCTCCTTCTATTGTATAGCTTGTGTATAGCAGTACACCAGACTGGTTTCCTTTTCTTAGAGGAGTGAGTCTTGGTTTTGCTTGGGATGGCACGATCCATGCATTCTTGTAGCTGCCCATAGAATTCATTAGTAAAGGATTTTGCAGCTTGGACAGTGTTATCCTTCAGCATGGGGGCTTTGAAACTTTCCACCTCAGTCTTAAGTAACGTGAAGTTTGCTTTTGAAAAGTTTTTCACGGTGGTTTTCTTGTCCAGGGGGGTGGGGTGGAATATGGATATCCAAAGTGATTTGTTTATGGTCAGATCTAACCAGCGAGGGGTTGACCTCTATTGTGGAACACTGGTCGCCCATGAAAGAGTGCTGAGGTGGGAGTGTTGACTAGTTGAACCAGGGCATTTGAGTTTATAAATTCTAGGAAAAGTTGGGCAAGGGAGTTAGTACTTGAGTAGTTCTCCCAGTTAAAGTTTGGGTAATTGAAATCACCCAATATTAGAGTGTTTGGTAGGACCTTTATGTTTCCCTGTGTTTCCAGAAATGCAGAATGGGGGTCCTGGGACATGGTGGGTGATCTGTAGCAAGCTACAATTTGAATTGCAGTTTTGTCCATTGTTAGTTGCACGTGGATGATCTTTGAAGCATCATGCTGTGCCTCTAATCTGGATGTGTGGGTATCCTTGATGAATATGGATACGCTGCCACCTTTTGTATTTCAGTTTGGGTTCTGTGGCCAAAATGTATAGTATGAGTTGTAGTCTGATAGTGCTGGGGTGATCTCTGGAGCCTTAAACCAGGTTTCTGTTACTGCACATATATCGATTTTCTCCATAATGAGGAGTGCCTCGAGTGCATGCATTTTGAGGTTTAGACTTCTGTAGCATTACCCTCAGTTTTTTGTTACTTGTGCTATTTATGGTGGTGGGTTTGTCTTTTGAGCCTTGCCTAAAAAAGGCACTATGGGGATGGCAAGAGCCTTGGCCAGTATTTGAAAGCTTAAGGGTGACAGGTGCAAGCCATCTCTAGCGAAGCAGCGTGGCTTGTCGAGCATGTCATCTCAGGCGGACAGACACTGGATCCCCTTTGAATGACACCAGAAACTTAGCCAATTGTTGAAATCGAGAATTTTTTTATACCATGGCATCATTCTTGGTGAGGGAAGGATGCTACTCAGGGTCAGGGTCATACCGGCCTGGGCTACGTGATCAGAGTGCTCTTCCATGTCTCTCTTCATGTAGTCCAGGGAGGTATGGCTCAGGTTATTCACACCAACATGGACAATGACAGAGTCATATTTGTACTTGTTCTGGAGTGACCTGATTGCTTGTGTTATGTGGCGGATCCTGGCACCCGACAGGGAGCTAACAGTAACCTTCTCCTTTTTCAGCCTAGTGAGTGGGACGTCAGTGTGCCTGACTATAGAGTCACCTATTACTAGTATGTTGGGTATGTTATTTTGCCTTAAGGGCTGTGATTGCATGGCACACTGGTTTTGTGAAGTATATGTTGCATGGTTTGTGTTGGGGGGTGGAGGTTGCTTGGATGTTTGCTTTGGAGGTTTCTGTTGGTTTTTATATATGTTATATGCCATAGGTGACAATGATACGCATTGCAGACAATCCCTGTTGAACACATATTGATGACATGAAGTGTCCTTTTGAGGAATCATACTGTTATGTGTAATTGCCAGTACTGCTTGGAAAGGTACATCACCAAATGATCATTGCACTCAGATATTGGCATGTTAAGAGAAGAGTCCTTGGAGGTTATGAGTATGTCACCTACAGGTGACTGTTGCCTCAGCTATGCCATATGATTCATGCCATACCACTGTAGAGACATGGTGATCTGAGGCATATTAAGTGTAAACCTGAGTGGCCAGGTCTCTGTGCCCAGTTCTACCACCCCTGAGTATGTACATCACATGTTGTGACTGATGTGCTACTTACCACCTGTGTGCCCAGGTCTGTCACCCCTGAGTATGTACATCAGATGTTGCTACTGATGTACTACTTACAACCTGTGTGCCCAGGTCTATCACCCCTGAGTATGTACATCAGATGTTGCTACTGATGTACTACTTACCACCTGTGTGCCCAGGTCTATCACCCCTGAGTATGTACATTGGGTGTTGCTACTGATGTACTACTTACCACCTGTGTGCCCAGTTCTATCACCCCTGAGTATGTACATCACAGGTTGTGACTGATGTGCTACTTACCAGGTGCATAGGTCTAACTGATGGAAATTATACTACATATATATTTGCATGGAGTTTATGGCCATTAGTATGTCAACAGGCATGTGTTTGCAATACCCTCTTGCAGGATAGTGACATACCACAGAGACTCTATGAGTGCACACAGTTTGCAGGCCACAGTTGTTAGCCACATTCAGTCAGTAATTGCATATATTGTGGCTAAACCACTTAGTGACCTTTGAAATGGCAGTATCGTAGATGCCTAAGCGGGTGCTTTATAAATGTTGCCTGAGCATGAGATATTTATTTATTTATTTTATTTATTTTACATTTGTTAACCGGGTTAGTCTGGCTGAGCTTTTGGCTTATTTTCAGCAGAGACCTGGGGAGAAAAGCTCCTCTGGACTAGAAAACAATTTATTAAATTTTAGTAACATAGTAGTAACAATCAGCTATAGGATCTTACAAGCAGAGACCTGGAGAGAAAAAAAGCTCCTCAGGCAATTCAATTATACAGAGTATTAACAATTGGCAGACAAGTATCTGAGTTGTTACAAACAAGGTTTTTAAACAATTAGCAGAAGAAAATGTGACTAGTTAAAATATTATTTAAGCTGCTTAGAGCAAAATGAGTTAATAGATAGGCAGATGCTTATTTAAAGTGGGTAGGATCTAGTTGTATAGGAGTTTGGAAACAAGAAAGGAAAGTAAGAATGGCTAGTAGGAGATGTAGGAGAGGTAGAGTATAGGAGACAGACTAGACAGGTAGGTTGTTTTGAGACTGTAAGAATTAAGAGTGGTTGGAGATAGAGGAATGGAAGAGGTAGAAGAGGCAGGGGAATAGTGTTAGTGTTGATATAGTCAGATGGCTTGGCTCAGTCTAGGGTTTGTATGTCCTGATGTACCCTCACCCAGGTCCTTAGTGACTGCCTCAGTAATGTCCACCACGTGTAACAGTCATGTTGTCCTGTCACACAACCAAACTGTGTACAGCAACTGTGTGTAGATCACATATATGTGTGCTGATCATTTCCATGATGACTGCCCCTATGGGCATACAGATATGGATACTTAGACAAAGAGGTGTATATTTATGTTGGTCAGTGGATGCACCATCTCTGTGCAAGGGTAGAACAGTTGCCGTTGTCGACTCAGCTGGTGTGCAGCCAGTAGTGTCAGTATGATTGTATGGTATCAGACATGACAGACTCAGGGGAGTCTATGTGCTTCTTCTTACACTGTCTCTTCTGAGGGACCTCCTCAGAGGGATGTTCTTGGGAGATATAGGAAGAGGAGGATCCACCCTTTGTGGCTTCCTGGGGCACTGGCTCTCTACTCTGTGGGTGATGGAGAGGTAATGAAGAGGTGGACACCGGTCCCTTAGGGAGAAGAGAGACTGGAGCCAAAGGTGGAGCAGGCTCAGATGAGAGCACACTCTGCATCTCCTCAAAGGTACCATGGTCCTGGGCCAAAAGAGACTCCAGCCCTGAGAGGCCAGGAGATCTCCTCGGCAGATGTGGGAGCTGAACTCACCTGAGCTGAGGCACCGAGTGGGAAAGCCGGTTCCAACAAGGGTCCGACTCGGCTTTCTCCCTCCCGGAGCCGACCAGGGAGTGTCGGCCCCCAGGTCCCTCAATGGATGAAAGCATCAAGGGAACCAGAGCAGACATTGGAGCCGAGATATCAGTAGTGATTACTGGCTCCGGCGGTTCCAGCACAACGACTTCCATACTCTCTGGCTCCAAACTCATTTGAGTTGGGGGAAGGAATCAGCATAGTAGAAGATACTGTTGTCGGCTCCAAGATCCAATGGGCTGGGCTCGACAGAATTTCAGCTAGGGCCTGGATCTGAAACAACCTCTTCACTACCGGCTCCTTGTCATCATCTGATAGCCTGGAGAATTTAGAGGAATGACTGGAAGGCTTGTGGCTACCTGCCACCGACTGTAGTAAAGGAGACACTGGCACTGAGCAAACAGGCTCCAAGGTTGGTGACTGGCTCTGCAATGGTTTTGATGAGACAGATGGAACCAAGGGAGAACCATATTTCTAGGGCCCGACAACTTTTGGAGCCAAAGAAGTATCAAGTTTGGTGCTGCTTGTCTGCTCAGACACCAGATCTGATGAAGCAGACTTTTGAGTTTTGTCCAATTTTTTGGTCTGATTTCCTTCATCCACTTTTAATAAGCCCCTCAATATAAGCTTATTCCTCCTCTCCTACAAGATCCTGGCACTAAAACTATGACAAATGGAGCAGGAGTCTTGGAGATGGAGTGGACCCAGACAGTACACACAACTAGTGTGTCCGTCAGTAATGGACATCCTCTGAGTACAGGAATCACACTTCTTGAATCCTGACTTGTGTTCCTTAGCTGGTTCCTTAGACATGCTAGCTAAAAGGAAAAAAATTCTCAATAAAAGTTAGAACAAACTATAACTTTTATAGAAAGAGAAGATAGTAAAAAAACAGGTATCTAAAATCAGGTATTTTTTTATATGAAGAGAAAGAAAAGGAGGAGAAGAAGTCTCTAAGTTAAACTACTATCTCCTCTACCGGAGGAGACGCCTCTAACTTAAACGGAGTACTCCTAAAAGGGAAAGAAGGAAGAAAAGGGGCAAGAATCCTCTAATTTAAATGTATTATTGAGGAGACAACAAGGCCCAAAGAAAAAGATAGCCGCAAAGGTAAAAATACAAGGTTTAGAAAGCCTAAAATAGCACAATGCTATTATGATAGAACTAGTAAGTAAAACAGATAAGAATTAGGAAGTAACTATTATAAAATATATAAAATATTACATTTTTAAGCCTGAGCCAGTGAAGACAATCCCTTAACTTCAAGCGGCAAAAGAGATCTGGGTAATAGCCGCTAAGCACCATGGGATAGGACTCAGCCTTGAGCCAGTAGAAGCTCTCAAGCTTTAGTATAGGCTGAGTCAGAGAGCTGAGGATTTGGCTCCGAACCCAAACAGCAAGAATGAAGGCGAGATGGGACAACATAACATCATGTATTTTGCCATTAATGCCTTTGCAGGTATCTTTCTACATGTTGTTGATAAAAGGGCACATTTACCTGCTATCACAAGCCTCATTTACATCCATTATTATGTCTTTGGTCTTCTAGTGGTGTACTATTGCACCAGAGTCTAAGGTACACTCCCATTTTTTACATTACTTTTTAATCAAGTTTGTGTGACGCTGTGAGGTATACAGCTCCACTGAAACATGCTTAATGACTTTTACTGGCAATTACTATGTTTTGTTTAAACCATCTGTTTAAATTAATGAATTAAGAGTTGTGTGGTGTGGCAGGTTAATGCAGTGGTCTGCATGTGCGATGATCTTGGGTTTGAACTATGGGACAGGTGTTTATTGTGTAAGTATGTATTACAATTTTAAAAACACATATAGTCTATTTTGCTAATCTTAGTGAAGATGCGTGATGCTGTGCATCATGTAGCATTTCACTAAAAAAAATAAAGAAAAAGGGGAGATAGGAAAGTGGTGAAATGGGGTGCAAGCAGGGGGAAAAACATGGTGAAAGAGAGGTAGGGGTGTGCAGGAATGGTGTAGGAAAGAACCATAGCTATCCATTTCTTGTATAGCAACAACTCTGTACCTTGACATAATTTGTACATGACATTGAACTCTCACCCCTAGAGAGAGGGGTGAGGACAACATAACTGTGTTGTCAATCCAGTTGGACCGAAGTACATGTATTCAGTGGATATGTGTGCAAAATGGAGAGCTATGTATGGGCCAATATTTTCTTGGGACAGGTGCCCATTTTTTTTTTTTTAAGGTGAGAGTGGAATGGTGGGGAAGGGACATAGATACGTGTGTGGGAGGTAAGTTGGGTAGGTGAAGATGCATTTGCAGACAGACAAGACAGCAGGCAGGACCAGTGTATGACACATGAGGGGGTGAACACCTTGGATAGGGAGGGTGTTGTGAAATCTAAGTCCCATGTGCCTCCACAAGACAGCAGTGTGACTCGCATCTCCACTCATGGGACTGTCAGCAGTGCTCTGTCACTGTCCTTGGGGGGCAGTGGTAGAGGCTGGACACAAGGGTGAGGCTGCTCCACTACATTGGCCAGCATGTCCTCAATCTGGTGCAGGCAGTAGTCAAAACCACAGCAGAATATCCTGCACACCAAAACCGGCAGCTTAGCCTGGGTGACAACTCCCCCTCCACCACCCGTCCCAGGGGGGGGCCCGTCCCCATCCCATAGGGCAGTATTTCCCGATACTGCAGGTAGTGCAGGGTCAGCAGAAGGGGCACCACCAATCTGGGACCCAGACATGCTGGGACCCAGTGCCACTACTGGAGGAGGCAAGGTAGGCAGATCAGCCAGAACTGGCCTACTTTGACATGCTGTGGTAATTGAGGTATAGCAATAAGTTAAGTTTAGTAATAAGCAAACCATTGTTAGCATTAACAGAACGGAACATCATATTTATTAATTCAAATACATATTAATGTATATTATGTGTAACACAACATTAAGTAACATAAGTCAGTATGTTAACAGCATCCCAGTAAGAATGAAACCATAAGGCCAACAAAACAGTTTAACAAAATATGTTAATATTGAATCATAATAAAACATAGCAATAATAAATCACAAATTTACCAAAATATAGTTAGTTTAACAACTATGCTAATATTAAATCATAATAAATAACAATAATAAATAAATGAAGATAAGGGGAGGGGAGAGAGAGAAACATTCCATTACTGACAGTGCAAACTATATCCCTGAAAACACTGATAATAAATACTCTACAGGTGTGTAGTGTCAGTTCTGAGCAGAGTGACTACAATTCTCCTATAGCTGATATGGCACATACATACCTCTCAGGCTGTTAGCATGGGTCAGTATGGGCCAAGCAGTAACAAATGAAAGTACACAGCAACACAGAACAATTTCACATAATGTAGACTTATATAACTACCAAGGTTTTCTGTAAATGGATTTGGTAATACATTGCATTTCAGGTAATCATTTTTCTGGCAATCCTGTGATAGACAGATTAGGCAGTTTTAATTACATTATGAGAAAGTGTGACACTTGAGAGGCATGTTTGTGTACAGTACATAAACTAGACATCTGTCAAGCCTTAGTTGGCAGGCATGGGAATAGAACCCAATAGCTGTGACTGCAGGAGATATATGCAAATAATGTAACAATTGACTGCAGCAACTTAGTACAGACATGCAAGGAATACAGCCGTACTGGAAATATTTAGACAGATTTATTTAGGAATCAACAATGCTGTTAAATACTTTATTGGTATTGCTGATGTGTCTGTGGAATCTAAACACATTATCTGCTCATAGCATGGGCTACCCTAACCATATATCTTTTGTTGCTGGAGTGGGAGAAAATGAGAGCATCATGTGACTGATATTGGCCTGGAGACAACCTTGGACCATACTATGAGTTCAGCAATACATGTTACAGGACATTTGTTTTGTATTCTAGAACTGTTACAGTACTATACTTAACTACAGTGGCAGTAGAACACACATGCATGAAATACAGCCCTTCTGCATTTATTAAAACATTTTCTGTAGGAATCAACAATGCTACTTAACACTTAATTGGTATTGCTGCTAAATGTCTGTGAAGTCCACACACAATATCTACACATAGAGTGGGCTACCTCAGCCATATACCTTTATTACCTGGAGTAGGAGGGCAGAGAACATTATGTGACTGATCTTGGCCTGGAGACTGTGTTATACTTGACTGCAACAACCTTACCATAGACAAGCAATGCATTAGACCCATTATAGAATACAGTGCCCCTTTTGGTTTTTACCGCACAAGACATCTACAACAACTGGAAAGGCCACAGAAATACCTCACAAAGAGGATTACTGGCCTCAATCAGATGCCCTATGCAGACTGTCTCAAAAAACTCTACTAAAAAACTACTGTTGTCCACCACAACAGTAAAACTTGATAATAAAATCAAACTTTAATAAAAAAGAGAATATGACATAAAACAAGCAGTCCAAAGTCTTCCAATAAGCGCTTTCGGCAAATATGCCTTCCTCAGATCGTAAAAAAGGAACTGTTCAGTTTTTGTATTTATAAGGCATCACAGGCATTCATCTGTGAAATGCCCTTGTTGCAAACCAAAAGGAGGCCAGCTAGCAAAGAAGTATAGTTTCCTTCATTATAATTAAAGGCGCAGTACTTCTTCTTACTATAAGATTGTATATGACAGAACTAATGACTATATGTGTGGATACATTATATGAATGAAGCACCATTCAAGTAAGCTTGCTGATCATATTCCTTCTATTCCTAAGTGCAGGTTTTAATGGCACAATAGTATTCAAGCCTGGTAATCTGTTCGCTCATAAATTAATTATCCAGCATGTTTCCCTTAACTCTGTGCGACTATGAACATCACTTCCTCTTGTGGTCTGACAGACTGCCTCTATGGTCTTAAATACAAAATGATGAGAAGGACACTGTACTATATGGGCTGCTAAGGCATTATTGGGATCTTTCTGTTTGATGTCCCTTAGATGTCTAAGGATACGTTCCTTAAGACGTTGATCTGTTTTGCCAACATAGAAAGCACTACATTGGCAGCAAGTCGCTAAGTATATAATATGGGAACTAGTACAATCAGCATAAACATTGAAATTGTACTGTTGCCTGGAGTATGGATGTACAAAAATATTGGAGGTGTCAATGGAGTTGTAAGCTTTGCATCTCAGACATTTGAAAGTGCCCTTTCTGTTAGAATTGGGCCTATTTCTTTCAAAACAATCTTTGTTGCAAATGAGACTTTTCAAATTCTTCTTATTCTTATATAGGAATCTAGGCTGTTCCCCTACAATGTCTTTTATTTTGTCATCAGTTGTCAATACTGGCCAGAACTTCCTAATAACTTCACATACTTGCTTGTCTCAAACAACTCCAGCTTTACTCCGTCGCATATCACCTACTCAGAAGCAATCTCTGCCTAACATACAAAGCTATGTCAAACCCAGAGCTGTTGGACATGCTCCACTTAAAGAAATCCCAATCCATCCAAGCTACACGCTCTAGGGACCTAAACCTTGTCACAACAATAAACAGAACATGCTGGAGGGATAGATTCCTGTCCAAGAGACTTCCCATACTCTGGAACAAACTACCTGTCTATATCAAACAAAGCTCCTCATTAGCAATCTTCAAGAAAATTGTTAATGATTAGATGGGAGATAGGAAATTCACCCCGGAGATCACTTCTGTGGCTCTGCTTGACAGGGGCACAGGAAAATAATTTTCTTGGGTGGCGAAAGCCAGCGTACCTTTTTGGCTAGGCTTATATAGGCCCTAGGGCAAATAGCCTAGTACCTACCTATGAACCTATACAGCTCTACTGCAATGGTTATGACAACACAATCCTGCTGCACACCATTTTGCTTACTTTTATTGGTATTGTTTATTGTTTATTGCAATGCAGTTATTGTTCCTTTATTGCACATCTCTAATTGCCCATTTATTGCACTACAGTTCTACTTGCCCATTTATTGCACTACAGTTTTTATTTGTGTATACTTTATTGCAGTAAATGCTTTACTCTTTCTTTCTTATTGCATTGCAGTTAGCATAATAAATCCATACTTACCACACTTATAGTGCAACCTGGCCAGGAACCCAGCATGGGACTCAACATTGCAAGTCCTTTCAGCTGAAGCTGTTGGGAAAGAAGCACACCATTATGCATACCAGTTTTGCAGACATTCAGCTTGCAGTATGATAAAACAGTGGAAAACATACTTACATTTTGTGGGGCATTCCCAGCTCTTGCCTCTTGGACCCAGGTGTTCAAGCAGTATGGGGGATACCAATAGCACTGGTAATTCCCCAAATGGTCTCAGGCCTCCATCTTACATTCTGAGCCATGGAAACTGCCCTGCATCAGCCTGGGTTTATAATTCTTTACCAGGAACCCAACAAAGACCCTGGACTCCTGAACATCCCACCTCTGTGCCCAAAAGTGCTCACCCCCTCCAACACCACCTGACATATCTGCAGATAATCAGATTCCAAAGAATGATGCAGAATTCGCACTTATTGCACCTAATATAGGCTGTTTTCCCACTCTTACAAATCATGGAGAAACATGCAAAAAAGTGCCATGTAGTTCAGCAGCATGAAAACCAGCTAAGCAGAGCTAAGCAGTGTGAAAACTTGCACAACCATGGTTTAGCAAAGCTTAGCACCATGCAAACAGTAGTAGCTATTAGCGTGTTTAAGCAGTGCTCAGCACAGTGCAGCAGTGCCATAGTTCACAAATTTGATTTTAAAATTAAGCATATATACTAAATTAAATTACAGACATCTTATGACTGCTACGGACTCGAACCCAGGATCTACTAAGCATTAGGCTGTAACTCTACCCATTTAGCTACTTGGATATTATGAAAACTAGTATAACTTCACATATACTACTGGGCTACTTATTAGTGTTGGTGAGCACTGCGCTGCACAAACATGCTTAAAGAGACCCACAAATAATTAATTACATCCAGTTTCTATTTTTAGATGTCTGGTAGCTGTCGGCTATGTATGTATAAGTGCTACTTTGCTCCGTGGTGCTCCACGCCGTGCAAATGGCAATCAAAAAATATGTAACTATGATACTTAATTATATCCGTTTTCCATTTTTAGATGTGTAGCAGGTGTCAGCTGTCTATATGTGAGCACAGTTTGGCATTGCTGCACTCCATACCGCACCATGCAAACATACAGAGAGGGAAAAAAAATCATAAAAATAAAATATTACACATTTAAAACAATTCATAACATTTCAACAGCAGTGGGAAGCATTACAGGGAGCCTCACCTTGTACATAATATCTGACCAGGCATCCACAACCATGGGTAGCCTCTACACTTCTCCCTACAAGGATTCAATATCCCTGTTTCTATGCTCTCCGGCACTGCATCATCATTAATATGCATGGCACACTGCTGAGGAGGAAGTCTGACCATGTACATGGATACATTCTGTGTAGGCTCTACACTGTGCCTACATGGATTTTATTAAATCCTAGGGATAATTTAATTCAGAAAGAAAAAAATTATCTTAGTTTACTATCTAAGTATAAGCAAATTGGGGTACAATTAGGGGTGGTGCAGTATTATTGAGGGACTGCAATAAGTATAATAGTAAAATTATGTCACCACTTAATGACTGGACTTATTTACATTTGGATCCTGCAATGGATTTCAAGCAAGTAATAGATAATTTCTTAATGCAGGCAGTCAAACAGGGTTTAATTAACTGTGGAAGATCACAGGCTGCAAATTTTTTACAGACTATCAAAAGTCCATGAGCATTTATCCCTAATCACCAGTAGGCTTATAGTCTTAGGGGATGGCTCTTTAATAGAATAGCAGCCAGTTTTCTTGAACTGAAATTGATGCTATTATTGGTTAATGTTAGTTTCAGTATTAAAAAGTATGATGAATTTTCTTCAGTTGATGAGTGACATATTTGTTGCTATCTCATCTTGTTTATAGGGTCTATATTAAAAGACCGAAGAGGTGTTTCAGTGCACACCTCTTGGTCGACACGTAATGAGCGAACACACTAAAGCTTGAACACTCAAAGCTTGCCCATCCCCATGTGTTTGCCCCTTTCCTCACTGTAGTGCAATCTCAGAGTTGGCATATTTAGTTGGGGGGTGTGGGGGGTGAAGCCCCCCATGTTGTTATGTTTTAAAGTGTGTGTGTGTTTGTGCTAGCAGTTTCTTTCCCAGGGAAAGAAGCCACTGTTTTGAGCATTCACACTTTAGTGCGTTTGCTCATTACGTGCTGACCAAGAGGTGTTCGCTGAAACACCTCTTCGGTCTTTTAACACAGACCCTGTTTATATTCATTGGCAATACAATCACTTTATACCTGTATTGCATGTGATATAAGACTCTGGGCAGTAGAACTGTAACTAAATATGTCTGATTTATTTACTTCAGAATATGACATTTTAGCGACTTTGGGTCATCCAGTGCTTGAACGTGTGTTTTCCTATCAAGAACAATGTTATTTATAACTGAAGATGAGAGTAGTGGGACTACATATGCTTCAATGTATGCTGGTCTATTAAAGGCTACATTGAGAAAGAACTGCTGCTGCATCCGGCAACAGGTACCATAGTCACATGGTTATGTGGTACAGATAAATAGATACCTGCCATATATGGCAAGGGGCGTGGCTATCAGCAAGGCTTTTAAACAGTTTGAGGAGAATATGAATTTAAAAGCTTTTGGACTAAAGTTTGTGGCCAAACATGATTTATTTACCAATGATTTTTTTTTATGTTACAATAATAAAGCTGGGGGATGGTGTACTTCTCACTAGTTTATATAGAAAATCATTTACCAGAAGTTACTAGCAAGACTCCTCATTTAACACATTCTAATATTACAATATTTACATATTAGAAGGATATGCAGTGAAGGCAATAAGTCTGAATCCCAAACCAATGACACTGATAGCAGATTTCTATAGTGGATCTCTACTAAAGAAAATGTGATGAAAACCCATTGTTTTGCATTAAGTCAAGAATGAAACAATTACTTATGATGTCATATTTCCAATACCAAGACTAAAACAAAACGAGATTATTAGGTTGGTCACCAGATATGATAGCAATATTTTCAAGATTAGGGACATAATTAATAAACATTGGTTTATTCTTAAAACAGACTAATTGGGGGTGTAAATGGTTAGGTGATAGCTGTAGTTTTGTTAACAGGACGGGGATGAATTTAGGTGAACACCTTGGTACTAAATATTGACCACTACTGGCCTGTCTCAAAGCCATTTTGGGTCCAGATGAAAACATTGTTTTTCCTTGTGGTGACTGTGCATTTCGTGGGAATATATGTAAAACAAAACATTTTACATTGGTAAATAGAGGTACAAAATACAAAATTAAACAGTTAATAACATGTAATTTAGACTGGATGTTTATATGGTGGTATGTTCTTACAGTGCATTTTGTGTAAGACAAACCTCAAGAACTTGGAAGCAAAGCATTGTGGTTCATTTAAGTGACATTACCTATAAATGGAAAGGGACTACATTATACAAGCATAAATTAGAACACTCCACTACATGATATACCTTTGTAGGTATAAATAAAACGTATATCTAATGAGAATCATGAACTTATGGATAGGAAGGATGAATATGCCTTCGTTGAAGGTTGGGTGTCGAGCTGGCACGTCGGCATTTCGTAAAAATCTACTGCCAGTCATTAGCGGACCAGAGTTCCGCTGTGGCGACCCCTTACCGGGAAAAGCCGAAAGACAAAAAACAACAACAATAACAATCTGGGTGCTATATTTAGGCCAGATTTAAATAAATACATTTAACTGCTTGCCACATATACTGTGGTTCCTTAGGATAATAACTATTACTGTGAAAGACCTGATGAAATTTTCTGTGTGTATTTGAAAACATGTATACATACAAGCAGTTGGCATTTATTAGTATACAGATAAAATGTTTTAAATTCATGCCTTTAAATATTTCTGAGTATAACCATTGTTTGTATTTTCATTCTGCTACATTTGCCTAAAGTAAAAGTGGTAGTTAATTTAAGTTTGACTGATACCAGGTATGTACAAAACTTTATTAGCAAATTTCAGTCACATCTCTCAATAATGTTTTCAATGCAGATAACATAACCCTGCCTTTAATGGCAAATTATACGAAAGTTGTGATATACTGAAGCCAGTCTGTGTTCTCTTTATTGGAGCTGCTAAACAAAGGATACGTCGGTTCATTTAAAATTTTATGGTTCGAGGGATGGATACTTTTTGGATATTTATCTTTGGTTTCCATGAACTGGGTTTGTGGAACGTGCACTGATTTTGGTTGTCTAGTGTGTGTGTGTGTGTGTGTGTGTGTGTGTGTGTGTGTGTGTGTGTGTGTGTGTGTGTGTGTGTGTGTGTGTGTGTGTGTCTGTGTCTGTGTGTGTGTGTGTGTGTGTGTGTGTGTGTGTGTGTGTGTGTGTGTGTGTGTGTGTGTGTGTGTATGTATATATATATATATATATATATATATATATGAATATATATATATGTGTGTGTATATATATATATATATATATATATATATGTGTGTGTGTGTGTGTGTGTGTGTGTGTGTGTGTGTGTGTGTGTGTGTGTGTGTGTGTGTGTGCACGTGTGTGGTTCTCCTACACTTAGTCGAATGACTACTTACGCCAACATCTGCTGTTTGGTTGTCACCATTTGGTCAACACAAACAGATGGTCAACACTATGAAAGACTCAAAATTCCCTTTCCCTGCAGATTGTGCAATCTTGGAGTTACAGTATAAAATTATCAGGGGGTATGGGGGGTGCAGAGGGGCTTGCACACCAGCAAAGGCACTTGCTTTTGGTTTACTCCACTCTGGGATAATCTCAGAACATGCGTAGAACATGTCATCATTTGTAGTTGTGATGTTACAATGTCAATATTCTAGATGTCAGTGAAGCTGCTTGTTGAATCAGCTGCCCTACACCTTTATATATGTATCAATGTGTATATATATATATATATATATATATATATATATATATATATATATATATATATATATATATGTATATATATATATATATATATATATATATATATATATATGTCTATACAGATATATATATGTGTGTGAATGCATGTGTATATAATCAAAATGCTGATAGTTCATAACACAAATCCTCAAAATACTGACAACAAAATATTCACAATTTATAATATCAACAGATCAAAATAGCAATGATAATACTGACACAACACACACACACACACACACACACACACACACACACACACACACACACACACATATATATATATATATATATATATATATATATATATATATATATATATAGGTTCATAGGTTCATAAGTGTGTATTAGGCTAATGGCCCTGGAGCCGTTATAAGCCTAGCCCATAGGATTATCCTAGCATGTGTGTGTATGCTTATGTATGGAGCTACGTCAATAGATCAACGTACCTAAAGACCAAAGATCAGAACTCTAAGAAGGAAATACCAGAACTGCAGAATATCAAATACTGACATGTCTCAATGACAGTAGTGTGAAAATGCAGTGCATGAATTCCTCTAAGGTAGAAAAGTACCTTGAACATGGAAATCACCATACAGTGATGACTGGGAAAATCGCCCTTGTCCCCACTGTACTGTGATTTCGGAGTTGCTATATGTAAGTTGTAGGGGGTGTGAGGGGTACAGCTCCCCACATGAGGGAACAGAGGGGGCTTGCTCCCTTGCAAAATGTTTTTTCTAGCTGTGCGGAATTAATGTATTACGTTTTCATGCTACTGACATTCGAACATGTCAGTATTCTGTATTCTGCAGTTCCGTCTCGGCATTCTGCTTTTCGGTCTTTAGATAAGTTATTCTACTAAAGTATATCAGCATATATATCTATATCTATCTATCTATCTATATATATATATATATATATATATATATATATATATATATATATATATATATGTGTGTGTATGTGTTTGTGTGTGTGTGTGGACACAAAATATTATAATTTTTTTCAGTATACACACACTCATAAGACCATATAATCAAAGTTTCAGAACTTCAAATGTTATAAAGAAATTAAATAAAACACAAACCAATTCGATTTTTAACACTATCTCGATAATACTGAAATCTTGAATTTCAGTATCTCGAGATGAAAGTGCCAAAAGTGCAGTTGAGCGAAACTGCACTTGATCGAATTCGGAATTTCGAATCCGCGGTTGTGGTGCCGAGCTACGTGGGATTTACTGTGTTGGTAAAGTGCGATGTGCTGTGGGATATGGTTTGCCTGCCATTGTGTGGATATATCTGGAAATTCAGGTAAGTGGTTTTTTTTAGGGTTTTGGGTAGGGATTTGAGTGTATGTGAGTGTGTTGGGAAGTTTTAGGTGTAGGTTAGGGTAGGTAGGTAAGAGTGTGAGTGTGTAAGTGTTGAGAGTGGTGATGTTTATACATATGTGATCTGTGTTTGTGCAAGGGGAATATAGAGTATGCATTGGTGGATTTAGTTTCTTTGTCTTTTAATGCGAACTTGGAGTTAGTATATATATAGGTAGCGGGGGTGCATGGGGGCTTGCCCCCCTGCTTATATGTAAGGTAGGTGTGTGTCTTTGTGTTGTTGTGTTTGTGTGTGTTTTGCTTGTTTGTTGTAATATGGGGAGGAAGGTGTGTGCATGTTTGTTTGTGTGGTGGAGGGTTTATTTAAAAGCCGCAATTTTGAACATCACGCTTTTAGGGTTCAGGTATTGTGGCTGTTCGGCTTTATAGTCTTGGGATACTGAAATTTGAGATTTCAGTATTTTGAGATTGTAAAGTGAATCCACATATATATATATATATATATATATATATATGTGTGTGTGTGTGTGTGTGTGTGTGTGTGTGTATATATATATATATATATATATATATATATATATATATATATATATATATATATATATGTGTGTGTGTGTGTGTGTGTGTGTGTGTGTGTGTGTGTGTATATATATATATGTATATATATATATATATATATATATATATATATATATATATATATATATATATATATAAACATATATATAGATATATATATATATATATATATATATATATATACATATATATATATATGTGTGTGTGTGTGTGTGTGTGTGTGTGTGTGTGTGTGTATATACATGGCTCAGAAAGAGATACAGTCACATGATCACGTACAGGAGTGGCCAAAATGCAACTCAGGTAGATTTCCTCCTAGTAAGGAAATGGCAGTGGGATAGAATCAGTGATTCCAAAGTTATCCCCAGTGAAACAGTCAGCCCACAGCATAAATCACTGCTTCCCACAATCAACTGCAAGCAGGGGTCAGAGACAGCTCTAAGGTAGTAGAGAATAGGCTGAAGACCTGGAAGTTAACTGGAGCAAACGCACTCCAGTTCAAGGGAATTGCTTAGGGTTCTAGCACCTCAAGAAGAGGAGGAAATAGATGGAACTGAAGGAGAATGGCAGCACCTCAAAACACCATGTGTGACGAATACAGAACAGGTATGTGGCCGAGCCAAGTATGGGAATAAGGTTCATAAGAAAACTGGTAGTGGAATGCAGAAGTCTAGGAAGTCATCAAAAGAAGAAGGAGTGTGGGAAAAAGTGGGAGAGAGAAAAGACGGACCCGGCTTGGAAGGAATACTGGCTGGTTAACAAAGAGCCTAAGAAAGCAGTTGCAATAGCAAAGAACAGGACATTGGAGGCACTCTACCAGCTTCTGGAAAGTAAATCAGTAGATGGCACAAAGAAACTATATCAGGTTGTAAGGCAAAGGCAGAAAGAAGATAATGAGGCACCCTTCATAAGGGGTGCCAGCAACAACCTGCTCACCAGTCCACAGGACATCAAAGGCAGATGGAAGGAGCAACAACCTGCTCACCCATCCACAGGACATCAAAGGGAGATGGAAGGAGCAACAACCTGCTCACCAGTCCACAGGACATCAAAGGCAGATGGAAGGAGCAACAACCTGCTCACCAGTCCACAGGACATCAAAGGGAGATGGAAGGAGCAACAACCTGCTCACCAGTCCACAGGACATCAAAGGCAGATGGAAGGAGCAACAACCTGCTCACCAGTCCACAGGACATCAAAGGCAGATGGAAAAAGCAACAACCTGCTCACCAGTTCACAGAACATCAAAGACGGATGGAAGGAGCAACAACCTGCTCACCCATCCACAGGACATCAAAGGCACATGGAAGGAGCAACAACCTGCTCACCAGTCCACAGGACATCAAAGGCAGATGGAAGGAGCAACAACCTGCTCACCAGTCCACAGGACATCAAAGGTAGATGGAAGGAGCAACAACCTGCTCAACAGTCCACAGGACATCAAAGGTAGATGGATGGAGCAACGACCTCCTCACCAGTCCACAGGACATCAAAGGGAGATGGAAGGAGCAACAACCTGCTCACCCGTCCACAGAACATCAAAGGCAGATGGAAGGAGCAACAACCTGCTCACCAGTTCACAGGACATCATAGATGGATGGAAGGAGCAACAACCTGCTCACCAGTTTACAGGACATCAAAGGCAGATGGAAGGACCAACAACCAGCTCACCAGCCCACAGGACATCACAGACGGATGGAAGGAGCAACAACCTGCTCACCCATCCACAGGACATCAAAGGCAGATGGAAGGAGCAACAACCTGCTCACCAGTCCACAGGACATCAAAGGCAGATGGAAAGAGCAACAACCTGCTCACCAGTCCACAGGACATCAAAGGGAGAGGGAAGGAGCAACAACCTGCTCACCAGTCCACAGGACATCAAAGGCAGATGGAAGGAGCAACAACCTGCTCACCAGTTCAGAGGAAATCAAAGACGGATGGAAGGAGCAACAACCTGCTCACCAGTCCACAGGACATCAAAGGCAGATGGAAGGAGCAACAACCTGCTCACCAGTTCACAGGACATCATAGATGGATGGAAGGAGCAACAACCTGCTCACCAGTTCACAGGACATCAAAGGCAGATGGAAAAAGCAACAACCTGCTCACCAGTTCACAGGACATCAAAGGCAGATGGAAGGAGCAACAACCTGCTCACCAGTTCACAGGACATCAAAGACGGATGGAAGGAGCAACAACCTGCTCACCCATCCACAGGACATCCAATGCAGATGGAAGGAGCAACAACCTGCTCACCAATCCACAGGGCATCAAAGGCAGATGGAAAAAGCAACAACCTGCTCACCAGTTCACAGGACAATAAAGGCAGATGGAAGGAGCAACAACCTGCTCACCAGTCCACAGGACATCAAAGGGAGATGGAAAGAGCAACAACCTGCTCACCAGTCCACAGGACATCAAAGGCAGATGGAAGGAGCAACAACCTGCTCACCAGTCCACAGGACATCAAAGGCAGATGGAAGGAGCAACAACCTGCTCACCAGTCCACAGGACATCAAAGGGAGATGGAAGGGGCAACAACCTGCTCACCAGTCCACAGGGCATCAAAGGGAGATGGAAGGAGTGACAACCTGCTCACCAGTCCACAGGGAATCCAAGACAGATGGAAGGAGCTACAACCTGCTCACCAGTCCACAGGGCATCAAAGGGAGATGGAAGGAGCAACAACCTGCTCACCAGTTCACAGGACATCAAAGATGGATGGAAGGAGCAACAACCTGCTCACCAGTCCACAGGACATCAAAGGCAGATGGAAGGAGCAACAACCTGCTCACCAGTCCACAGGACATCAAAGGCAGATGGAAGGAGCAACAACCTGCTCACCAGTCCACAGGACATCAAAGGCAGATGGAAGGAGCAACAACCTGCTCACCAGTCCCAGGACATCAAAGGCAGATGGAAGGAGCAACAACCTGCTCACCAGTCCACAGGATATCAAAGGCAGATGGAAGGAGCAACAACCTGCTCACCAGTCCACAGGACATCAAAGGCAGATGGAAGGAGCAACAACCTGCTCACCAGTCCACAGGACATCAAAGGCAGATGGAAGGAGCAACAACCTGCTCACCAGTCCACAGGACATCAAAGGCAGATGGAAGGAGCAACAACCTGCTCACCAGTGCACAGGACATCAAAGGTAGATGGAAGGAGCAACAACCTGCTCACCAGTCCACAGGACATCAAAGGGAGATGGAAGGAGCAACAACCTGCTCACCCGTCCACAGGACATCAAAGGCAGATGGAAGGAACAACAACCTGCTCACCAGTCCACAGGACATCATAGATGGATGGAAGGAGCAACAACCTGCTCACCAGTTTACAGGACATCAAAGGCAGATGGAAGGACCAACAACCAGCTCACCAGCCCACAGGACATCACAGACGGATGGAAGGAGCAACAACCTGCTCACCGATCCACAGGACATCAAAGGCAGATGGAAGGAGCAACAACCTGCTCACCAGTCCACAGGACATCAAAGAGAGATGGAAGGAGCAACAACCTGCTCACCAGTCCACAGGACATCAAAGGGAGAGGGAAGGAGCAACAACCTGCTCACCAGTCCACAGGACATCAAAGGCAGATGGAAGGAGCAACAACCTGCTCACCAGTTCAGAGGAAATCAAAGACGGATGGAAGGAGCAACAACCTGCTCACCAGTCCACAGGACATCAAAGGCAGATGGAAGGAGCAACAACCTGCTCACCAGTTCACAGGACATCATAGATGGATGGAAGGAGCAACAACCTGCTCACCAGTTCACAGGACATCAAAGGCAGATGGAAAAAGCAACAACCTGCTCACCAGTTCACAGGACATCAAAGGCAGATGGAAGGAGCAACAACCTGCTCACCAGTTCACAGGACATCAAAGACGGATGGAAGGAGCAACAACCTGCTCACCCATCCACAGGACATCCAATGCAGATGGAAGGAGCAACAACCTGCTCACCAATCCACAGGGCATCAAAGGCAGATGGAAAAAGCAACAACCTGCTCACCAGTTCACAGGACAATAAAGGCAGATGGAAGGAGCAACAACCTGCTCACCAGTCCACAGGACATCAAAGGAGATGGAAAGAGCAACAACCTGCTCACCAGTCCACAGGACATCAAAGGCAGATGGAAGGAGCAACAACCTGCTCACCAGTCCACAGGACATCAAAGGCAGATGGAAGGAGCAACAACCTGCTCACCAGTCCACAGGACATCAAAGGGAGATGGAAGGGGCAACAACCTGCTCACCAGTCCACAGGGCATCAAAGGGAGATGGAAGGAGTGACAACCTGCTCACCAGTCCACAGGGAATCCAAGACAGATGGAAGGAGCTACAACCTGCTCACCAGTCCACAGGGCATCAAAGGGAGATGGAAGGAGCAACAACCTGCTCACCAGTTCACAGGACATCAAAGATGGATGGAAGGAGCAACAACCTGCTCACCAGTCCACAGGACATCAAAGGCAGATGGAAGGAGCAACAACCTGCTCACCAGTCCACAGGACATCAAAGGCAGATGGAAGGAGCAACAACCTGCTCACCAGTCCACAGGACATCAAAGGCAGATGGAAGGAGCAACAACCTGCTCACCAGTCCCAGGACATCAAAGGCAGATGGAAGGAGCAACAACCTGCTCACCAGTCCACAGGATATCAAAGGCAGATGGAAGGAGCAACAACCTGCTCACCAGTCCACAGGACATCAAAGGCAGATGGAAGGAGCAACAACCTGCTCACCAGTTCACAGGACATCATAGATGGATGGAAGGAGCAACAACCTGCTCACCAGTCCACAGGACATCAAAGGCAGTTGGAAGGAGCAACAACCTGCTCACCAGTTCACTGGACATCATAGATGGATGGAAGGAGCAACAACCTGCTCACCAGTTCACAGGACATCAAAGGCAGATGGAAAAAGCAACAACCTGCTCACCAGTTCACAGGACATCAAAGGCAGATGGAAGGAGCAACAACCTGCTCACCAGTGCACAGGACATCAAAGGCAGATGGAAGGAGCAACAACCTGCTCACCAGTTCACAGGACATCATAGACATATGGAAGGAGCAACAACCTGCTCACCAGTCCACAGGACATCAAAGACAGATGGAAGGAGCAACAACCTGCTCACCAGTCCACAGGACATCAAAGGCAGATGGAAGAAGCAACAACCTGCTCACCAGTCCACAGGACATCAAAGGCAGATGGAAGGAGCAACAACCTGCTCCCCAGTCCACAGGACATCAAAGGCAGATGGAAGGAGCAACAACCTGCTCACCAGTTCACAGGACATCATAGACATATGGAAGGAGCAACAACCTACTCACCAGTCCACAGGACATCAAAGGCAGATGGAAGGAGCAACAACCTGCTCACCAGTCCACAGGACATCAAAGGCAGATGGAAGGAGCAACAACCTGCTCACCAGTCCACAGGACATCAAAGGCAGATGGAAGGAGCAACAACCTGCTTACCAGTTCACAGGACATCATAGATGGATGGAAGGAGCAACAACCTGCTCACCAGTCCACAGGACATCAAAGGCAGATGGAAGGAGCAACAACCTGCTCACCAGTCCACAGGACATCAAAGGCAGATGGAAGGAGCAACAACCTGCTCACCAGTCCACAGGACATCAAAGACAGATGGAAGGAGCAACAACCTGCTCACCAGTCCACAGGACATCAAAGGGAGATGGAAGTAGCAACAACCTGCTCAACAGTCCACAGGACATCAAAGGCAGATGGAAGGAGCAACAACCTGCTCACCAGTCCACAGGACATCAAAGGGAGATGGAAGGAGCAACAACCTGCTCACCAGTCCACAGGACATCAAAGGCAGATGGAAGGAGCAACAACCTGCTCACCAGTCCACAGGACATCAAAGGCAGATGGAAGGAGCAACAACCTGCTCACCAGTCCACAGGACATCAAAGACAGATGGAAGGAGCAACAACCTGCTCACCAGTCCACAGGACATCAAAGGGAGATGGAAGGAGCAACAACCTGCTCACCAGTCCACAGGACATCAAAGGCAGATGGAAGGAGCAACAACCTGCTCACCAGTCCACAGGACATCAAAGGCAGATGGAAGGAGCAACAACCTGCTCACCAGTCCACAGGACATCAAAGGCAGATGGAAGGAGCAACAACCTGCTCACCAGTCCACAGGACATCAAAGGCAGATGGAAGGAGCAACAACCTGCTCACCAGTCCACAGGACATCAAAGGCAGATGGAAGGAGCAACAACCTGCTCACCAGTCCACAGGACATCAAAGGCAGATGGAAGGAGCAACAACCTGCTCACCAGTCCACAGGACATCAAAGGCAGATGGAAGGAGCAACAACCTGCTCACCAGTCCACAGGACATCAAAGGCAGATGGAAGGAGCAACAACCTGCTCACCAGTCCACAGGACATCAAAGGCAGATGGAAGGAGCAACAACCTGCTCACCAGTCCACAGGACATCAAAGGCAGATGGAAGGAGCAACAACCTGCTCACCAGTCCACAGGACATCAAAGGCAGATGGAAGGAGCAACAACCTGCTCACCAGTCCACAGGACATCAAAGGCAGATGGAAGGAGCAACAACCTGCTCACCAGTCCACAGGACATCAAAGGCAGATGGAAGGAGCAACAACCTGCTCACCAGTCCACAGGACATCAAAGGCAGATGGAAGGAGCAACAACCTGCTCACCAGTCCACAGGACATCAAAGGCAGATGGAAGGAGCAACAACCTGCTCACCAGTCCACAGGACATCAAAGACAGATGGAAGGAGCAACAACCTGCTCACCAGTCCACAGGACATCAACGCCAGATGGAAGGAGCAACAACCTGCTCACCAGTCCACAGGACATCAAAGGCAGATGGAAGGAGTGACAACCTGCTCACCAGTCCACAGGACATCAAAGGCAGATGGAAGGAGCAACAACCTGCTCACCAGTTCACAGGACATCAAAGACGGATGGAAGGAGCAACAACCTGCTCACCAGTCCACAGGACATCAAAGGCAGATGGAAGGAGCAACAACCTGCTCACCAGTTCACAGGACATCAAAGACGGATGGAAGGAGCAACAACCTGCTCACCAGTCCACAGGACATCAAAGGCAGATGGAAGGAGCAACAACCTGCTCACCAGTTCACAGGACATCAAAGACGGATGGAAGGAGCAACAACCTGCTCACCCGCCCCAGGACATCAAACGCAGATGGAAGGAGCAACAACCTGCTCACCAGTCCACAGGACATCAAAGGCAGTTGGAAGGAGCAACAACCTGCTCACCAGTTCACAGGACATCATAGACGGATGGAAGGAGCAACAACCTGCTCACCAGTCCACAGGACATCAAAGACGGATGGAAGGAGCAACAACCTGCTCACCAGTCCACAGGACATCAAAGGCAGATGGAAGGAGCAACAACCTGCTCACCAATCCACAGGACATCAAAGGCAGATGGAAGGAGCAACAACCTGCTCACCAGTCCACAGTATATCAAAGGCAGATGGAAGGAGTATATCCAGAAGCTTCTGAATGAAGAAAACAGCGCAGAAGCTGTACTGTTCCAGACAAAACCTATGATGAGAAATGAGGAGGAGCCCACCCTTGAAGAAATAAGAACAGCTCTAAGGAAAATGAATTGTGGGAAAGTGGCCAGCTCAGATGAGGTCACAGCAGAGATGATAAAGATGCTGGGTGTGATAGGGGAGAAATGGCTCCTGAGGGTACTAATAGCAGTATGGAGTGAAAGGCATATCCCAGATGACAGGAGAATAAGCATACTGGTATCAGTGTTCAAGAACAAATGGGACATCCGCAACTGTCTGCAGTATTGAGGTATCAAACTCCTGTCAAACTGCATGAAAGTTCTGTAGAGGGTGATTGATGAATACACAGAGCAGTAGCAGGTAAGACGGAAGATAAGCAATTCAGATGAGGATGCAGCACAACTGATCCAATGTTTGCAGTGAGGCAGATGCTTAAGACGAAGCTAGAGATGAGGAAATATTCCAACTGGGAATTCCTAGACTTGGAGAAAGCATATGACAAGGTACCAAGAAAGGTGAACTGGGCAGTACTGTGGTGGTTTGAAGTCCCAGAAACATTGGTAGAAGTAATACTGGGTATGTGCAAGGACCCAATAACTGAAGTATGAACCGCGATCGTCTCACAGAGAGGTTCCCAGTGGAAGTGGATGTGCTCCAGGGTTCAGCCCTGAGCCCACTGCTGCTCATACAGTTGATGGACTACATTATCAAACAGGTCAGAGGGGACAGATCAACAAAGCTGCTGTATGCAGATGATGTACCATTACAGGCAGACTCTGAGCAAGAACTTCAGCAAAACATTATTCATGAGCATTATTCATCAAATAATGGCACCCTTATAACCCCTGACTCTACCACCAAACTATTAGGAGCTTTAACTGACAATAACCTTACATTTGATAATCATATAAATAACACGATAAAAACCATAAATATAAAATTGGGCTCCCTATATAGAATAAAACCCTTATTAACACCAACAGCTAGAACTACAATTGCCCACTCCCATCTAATCTCCACTCTTCTTTATGCTTCCCCCATTTATACCAACCTAAAGAAAAATAATCTCACTAAACTAGCCAACTCTTATAACAATACTGCCAGGTTTGCCACTGGGAACCCATTTAGAACTCACCACTGTCTGAACCTACAGCAGCTCGACTGGCTCGAACTAAAAAACATCCTGATACTTTCCCAACTTACCATTGTCCATAGGATATTCTACCAACCTAACAACACACCGATACTTTCTAACATTATTACCCCCTATACAAACCTCAATTCCTTACGCTCTTCTAGTAAACTACTGGTTAGCATTAGCAAGTCTAATAACTTGGCAGGTGACTCCTTGTTCTCTAATACCGCTGGAAAATATTGGAACCTGTTGCCATTAGATCTAACGGTACTTCCCTCATTCCCACTCTTTAAGCAAAGGCTCAAGCAACATCTTAAAACACGCTGGTTATGCCCCTGCTGTTACCCTAATTGGCTGCTTTCTCTTTTGCCGTATTCTCTATACTGCCTCCCCTCACCAATTAATACTGCTTACCCCTGGGTAGTAGTAACTATCTTAACTATTGTTACAAATAGGAGATGAATTAAACTGTGAACATATTGTAAACAACCTCACATATCTTAATGTGAGAGTGTCTTATTCCTTTTAGGTTTTGTGTTTCACAATTATCATACTTCTCTTTAGCTAAGGCTCTCTGATTATTTTTAACTTAATTTTTTTTTCTTTACATTTGTGTATGTAATTTTTTTTGTATGTTGTGTTGCTCAAATAGTATGAATTTGCAACTACTGCTCTCTTATTAGTTTTATCATAATTTTTTTCTCTTATGTTTGTGCATTATAAACTTTTGAATGTTACTGTGGAGCTTTTCTCCCCGGGCCTCTGCTGAAAATGGAAATATATCCAGTTGGACTAGCCCGGTTAACAAATGTAAAATAAAATAAATAAATAAATAAATAAATAAATAAATAAATAAATAAAGGATAGGGGAATGGAATGCAAAACTGAAGGCACATGGGATGAAACTGAGTACAGTTAAGACAATTGTAATGGCGGCAAATGGTGGCATTCAGAAGAAGCTCAGAAATGAGACAGATGATAAAACACTGGAACAGGTTAACAGCTTCAAGTATCTGGGAGGGGTGGTTGAGGAGAAGGGAAGTCTGAATGAAGAAGTCAAAACTATAATCAGGGGGGCTGACAGAAGAATGCCAAAGAAGCTGAAAAGTAAGGTGTACAAAACAGTGGTGCGACCAGTACTGCTGTATGGTACAGAAACCTGATCAATAAAGGCAGAGCAGTTGAGGGAGCTAGAAGTGATGGAGATGGAGTGAGTGAGACAGGCATGATGCATACTGTGGGTCAGACAAAGAAATAAGGACATAAGAGCATGCATGGAACTAGCCATACCCAACAGAACCAACACACTCTCCTCCAAAAAAAGGAAACCAATCAGGTGGTCCCCTGCCATTAATAAACTCTAGAACAGAAGAAAGAGACTGTTGCAGAAAAAGGTGAAGTCCCAAGACTGGAAACCCCCCTTATTATCCTCAAAAAAAGTTGAGATTCCTCATCAAAACCTCTAAAGCCAGTTATGAAGGCAGAATTGCAGCAGACATTAAAAACAACCACAAAGCCTTCTATAGTTATATCAAGAATCTCCATGGCAATACCCAGGATTGCTCTGAGTTACTGTGCAATGGTACCTCCTATACTGAGCCAACAGAGATTGCCAACATACTGGCTGACAGATTCAGTGCCAACTTTATCCCCCAAAGGACCAATCACAATACCGGTGGAATGCCAGGCACCCAGTATTACTGCAGCACAGGTTAATGCTGCATTGTCCAAGGCCAAGAATACAGCTTCCATGGGAGCTGACAATATCCCTAAATGTGTTCTACATGAACTACAAAGTGAACTGGTACCACATCTGTGTGCCCTGTTCAATCACAGTCTCACCTCAGGCTTTGTCCTTACCGAATGGTGCACTGCTACAGTCATCCCTCTCAATAAAGGGGGAGCAACTACAGCCCCTGGAAATTATCATCCCATTAGTTTGATGAGTCTGATATGTAAGGCTATGGAGCACATCATCATGGACCTAATTAACAAGGATATAGGGAATCTTCAAACTCTAGATCCCATGCAGTTTGGTTTTGTGAAAGGAAGATCATGCCTGCTCAACCTGGTTGACTTTTTTGAGTCAGTCACCAGAGCTGTGGATGAGAGCAAGGCAGTTCATACAGCCTGCCTCGGTCTGGCCAAGGCCTTTGATACCATTCTCCACTCAGGAATTATTGATAAACTCACCAAACTAGGCATCAACCCCTATATCACTAGGTGTGCTACAAATTAGCTCACAGAAACCACAATGTGAAAGTAGTGGACTCAAAGAGATACTGATGATCAGTCATGAATGGAGTCCACATGGATTGGTCCTGGGTCCTCTCCTGTTTGGCATCTACTTCTCAGAAGTCTAGGCCAACACGGAGGGACTCTGGCTGACCAAGTTCACAGATGACTGCATGCTGGGAGCCATTATTAACTCCCCAAGTGATGACATCCTACAGAAAAGCCTCACTGGTGTCAAAACCATGGCCTTAAGCTTAATGCTAAAAAATGTGTCATCATCCCCTCTGGGAAAAACTCACTTCCCACTAATTGCCACATAGATGGAAGCACACTGAACACTGAAGGAGTTATAAGAGATCTGGGGACACAGGTTGACAGCAACCTCTCCTTCGACCACCACATTGCCACTGTAGTCAAAAAATATTTCTGTGTGGCACATCTCATTACCAAGGGTTTTGCAACAAGGAAGAAAGAGGTCATCATCTCTCTCTACTCTTCCCTCATTAGGCTAGTCATCGGGTATAATGCCCATTTGGCATGTACCTCACTAGACACATGCAACAGCTGGAAAGGCCACAAAAGTACCTCACAAAGAGTATCCTAGACCTTAAACACATGTGCTACATGGACAGACTCAAAAAACTCCAGCTATTCTCTGTCTCATATCGTGTACTAAGAGGCGATCTCTGCTTGACTTACAAAGCCATGCCTGACCCAGCTCTGTTAGAAATGCTACATCTAAAGAAATACCAATCCCTCCACAACACATACTCCAGAGACCTCAACCTCATTACCACAATCAACAGAACATGCTGGAGGGACAGGTTCATAACCCAGAGACTGCCCATGCTCTGGAATAGACTTCCCATATATGTCAAACAGAGCACCTCACTGGCCATCTTCAAAAGAAATCTTGATGAATGGATGGGAAATAGAAAGTTTACCCCGGGGATCACACCAGTGGCTCTACTTGATACAGGCACTGGGAACTAACGTTGAGCGGCACAATGCCAGGGCACATTTATGGGCTATGCTTGTAAGGGCTCCAGGGCCATTAGCCTAGTACACGCCTATGAACCTATGAATCTAAGTAGCTCCAATTGCAGAAAATGTGAAAGAGAACAGATTACAGTGGTTTGGGCACGTGCAGAAAAGCAGAAGACAATTTGGTAAAGAACATTTGGGACAAACAGAAAGAAGACAAGAGGAAACAAAAGCATCCAGCAAAGAGTGCATAGCTTGTGTCAGAGAAGACCTGCTACAGTCAGGCATGAGTGTAAAGGAAGGCAGAAGATTGGCACTGAATAGAGAGAGATGACAACAGTTGATACAACTCCCAGACCCCATGTTGAAAATAAGAAAAAAGGTGGTTGATGATGATATATTTATTTATATTTATCTGCATGTGTTGACATGAAATATTATTTTTTCAATAAATACACACACACAGACACACACACATATGTGCATATGTTTATTTATTTATTTCATTTATTTACATTTGATAACCGGGTAGTGTTTGGCTGGGCAAGTAGCCCGTTTTCATCAGAGACCCGGGGAGAAAACCTCCCAAGTGAAGTACAATAGTTAAACAGTGATAAAAACAGCATATATTAAGTAGGTTACAAAATGTTAAAACATAGCACAATATGGGCTAACTAATTACAAAAGACAAAATATACACAAAGTTGCAAAAGAGGAAAAGACTTAAACATTTAAATTAACATCACAAGTCACGGTATTTTTTATTTTTTTACTATTTGTGTGATAAAAGAGTAGTGTTGTAAAGAGCAAATTGTGAGAGTAAGTCTAGGAGGAGACAGAAGAACAGAGTAGGAATTGCTTAGCCAGAGGAAGTGCAGGAGCATATCCAGTGATTTGAGAAATATTCTGTTAGGAGCTGTTTGAAGCTGTGAGTGTCAGGAAAGGATAGAAGGTGCTGGGGAAGAGAATTCCAAGATTTGGCTATAGTGTTGCTATATAATGAATCACCAGGAAAGTTGTGGGTTTTGATAACTTTAAGCAGTATTTTATCTGCTGACCTGAGTGAGGTTAGATTAGTATAGGGTTGAACAAGGTCAAATAGGGCTGGGCAGTAGTCTGGTTTATGGATAACAGAGTGGGCTACTATTAACTGGTTAGCGTGAGTAAGTTAGGGAGTTCAATCCAGTTTAGTTGTTGTAGAGCAGTACAGTGATGAGATCTATGGGGGAGGTTAGCAGCAAATTTAGCTTAGTTGTCACAAAATATTATATAATTTTTTCAATATACGTATATATGTATGTGTTTATATGCCTCATCATAAAATATTATCATTTTTTTTCAAGCTGGCTGTCATGTAATGTCAGCTGACAGCCTTCCTGTAGACTCATTTTGATACAGCAACCTCTGTTTCCCCGGGTGCTAATATTAACTACTAATGCATGATGCTGTCCGATCATACAGACGCGTGCTGAATGCCAATTACAATATACAGTTTGACTGGGTGCTGCTAAAGCTGCTCAGAAGTTAAAGAAGTTTCTGGAATTATGATGCATGGAAAACACCAAAATGTGCAAATGAGACTGAGCAAGTTCCTCATTTATGGTTATCTGCCCATATTATTGCTGCCTGTTTTATTTCACTGTCATAAAATGCAAGACCACTGGATGTGGATCTCTTGTGAGCAGGCAGTATAATATAACAACCAGGAAACTTGTAGATACCATTCCAGCAGGCAGTGTTAAGATAGAAACCTATACAGTACTGCCACAAGGTGGCAATCAAGAGTTGTCAGTACAGAGCGAAACAGGAAAAGAAGCTGGCATTTTTGCCATAAACTGTAGGAACTTAAGTTTATTTCCTGCAACTTCATTTTCTTAACATGAAGCTCACACCAGGTACAGGAAACTACATAGTTTAAGGGTGAATGGGTGTGCTTGTGTCTGTGTTTGTGCATGTTTGAGTATCTGCATGTGTTGACCACTGAATATATAAAGGCCTCTTTTATCATATGCACAGTTGGACTGCAGATAGCAATCTTGGGCTAGTGTTTTCTTGTCTGCTCTACACGCTTATGCAAACACTGAAGTCACTTCACAAAGACATTTCAGGCACTTCATGATTATACAACATGAAATTACATGATAGCATTGTACAAACACTCTCTTGTTATGATATTTATTCTCTAGCTGCCAGAACCACGTTATCGCTTAATCTCTTACAGCAAGAAATCTGAAAAAGCCAAGTGGGACAAAGGTCCAAAATCAGGGACACATTTTAATTATTGTCTTTATAAACCTAGAAAGTTCCTAGAATAGCAGGATTTTAATTGGCATGCATTTTCTGAAGGATATGAAGTCTAAAACTCAAATGTCTGTCATTATTATTAACCTCAAACCCCAATAATTTTCCGGAAAACTTCCAATTTTATGAGAAACAGCATAATATATGAGGAAAAATCTGGACATTCTGAGGTCATAGCTCTTTCCTTTTTTGCAGGTATTTGAACATTTGCTCCTAAGATCTCACTGCTCATGCATGCCACCATACTTTAGGTAATTAAAATGGCAATTATTCCAAATAGAGAATATGTACTTCTTTAACCTCTCCACTCAGAAAAAAATTAACTAAGTTTTGAAACTCCTTGAACAAAATACACAGATGTATGGTGCATCCCCATTGAGAGAATGCAGTGCAAAAAATATGTTGGTTTCACATTTGTTCCCATTCTTTAGTTATACCCTAATTTGAGCTATGCTCTTGTATCAGAAGAATGGTTTCCTTTTGGGTATTTACTGTATTATTAACTTCAAAGACTTTCTGTCACATAACCTGCCGCAAAATACATTGCTAAGTGTTAACAGAGCTTTATCAAACCAACAACAAAATCTGGAATTCATTTCCTTTCAGCTTCAGAAACATTCCACCCCCCCCCCTCCCTTCTCTGTTGCAGAGAAACCTAGAACATTGCCGATGTTTTACACTTTCTCAGCCATAAAATATTCCTGTACTTAGTCTAACTGGCTAATCCTCTGGTCTTCTGGTCTTGAGTAAAACACGAATGAGCTGAGGTTCCCATCTTACTATTATTGATTGATTGATTGATTGATTGATTGATTGATTGATTGATATTGACTGGCATGATTACTGGGAAAGTCTGACTGGGTAGAAGCCCATTTTCAATGGCGGCCCGGGCAGAAAAGCTTGAAATTATTACAAAACATTTTAAGAACAACAATTTTACAATCTTCAAAAATAGAACAAAGATATCTGCAGTTTAAATAGTTATAACAAATTAGACATAGGTTCATAGGTTGATACTAGGCTATCTGCCCTAGGGCACTTATAAGCCAAGCCAGAGTGTGTTTGGCTTTCGCCACCCTTTTAGATTAGTTGACTGTGCCTCTGTATAGTAGGTCACAGAAGATAGCCCTTTTAAGGTTAGTTTACTGTGCCTCTGTCTAGTAGGGACACAGGTATATACATAATATAAAAACATTGGTTAAGAATTGATGCAATTTATATGAGAATCATTTAATATTTCAAGAAATTTTAGATAATCTGTAGAAAAATTAAAGGTAAATTAGTCTAATACAGATATGAATTGCAATATGAAATGAGGAAAAACAAGCTTATGGTATATTTAGAGAGAAAGTCAGGAAAGAGAATCGGATAGCAGTAAGGAAGTAAGTGATGAAGGGAGAGTAAGGAGGTACATGGAATGAAAAAGTGCTTGTTCACATTTAGGGATACCGTTTATCCTAGTTCTGAACAAGAACAGAGCCAGATTTTAGCTAGGAAGTCTTTTGAAGTGGTTTTGAAAGATAGGAGGGAGGGTGTAGACCTGATGGATACAGGTAAGGAGTTCCAGGTCTTAGCAACCTTGTATGAGTTCCACAGACAAGGCCCAGCAGATTTGCTAGGTTTGTAGACAGAGAGAAGAAGTCTTTGGTCACTGGATCCCAATGACCAACTGGGAACATGTTTAGTTCTGGACAGGCAGATGGATGCTGTATAATTTGATAGGTGGTAAGAAGTTGTGTATGTGTTAGTTGATGTGGCATTTCTAATCAATTTAGGCTTTTCAGGGCTATACAGTGATGGGTTCTGAAAAGGATATGTACTGTAAATTTACCAACTTTGTGATAGCATTGTTCAAGTTTTAACTTTTTGTAAAGCCTGTAGGTCAGTAATGATGACAGTGCCATAAAGAAGTGTGGGGATGAGATAAGTAGCGGCAAGTGTAGTTTTAGCTCAGACAATGAGAAAGATTTTGGCTCTGTAAAGCATCCCTAGTTTCTGATGTATTTTTCGCATGCAATTATGTATATGCAGGTCAACTGTAAGATTATCATCCACTATGACCCCTAATAGTTTGCTATGAGAAGTGACTTCAGTGGTTGCATTATCAAGAGACAGAACCTTACATTTTGTTTTATGAATCACTAGAGGAGAATTCCATTTTATCTAACAAGCTATTTGCAACATAAGTAATACAGCTACTCTGCTATAGTGAAAGAAGTACTGCTTATGTTACATAATTGCACATTCTGTTGTCCTTCTCCATGATGGTAATTACCCATTTTCTACTTTGTAATTTGCAGCCACCTACATAAAATAAGTCTGACAGTTCTTTTGTAGTCCCTGTCTTTACTTGCTTGGTGAATTATTTGTTTAGCATAGGATCATAGCATCATTGGATCATTGAAGGTTGCTAGGCTATTGGCCCTGAGGCCATTATAAGCCTACCCAAGAGTTCAACCCATGTTTAGGCAAATCAGCACCCAAAGCCCCTGTTCAGCAGGGACATGGGTGGAATCCCAGGGGTATATTTTCTGTTTCCCATCCAGTTATCCAGGTTGTGCTTAAAAAGGTGTAAAGAGGTACTCTGCTTGATGTGGAGAGGGAGTCTATTCCATAGATGATGGAGTCTCTGGGACACAAATCTGTCCTGCCAACAAATCCTGTTGATGTCACAGACCAGGTTGAGGCCATGCGTGCGGGTTACTCGAGTGGAACTTGATTTGCGAATATGCAGCAGTCCCATCAAGGTGGGGTCTATGATCACCTTTATGCCAGACAGAGGTCACCTCTGAGGAGTCTATATGAAACTGAGTAGAAGGATAGGGCTTTTAGTCTATCTGTGTATGGTAGATGTTTGAGGCTCTGAATTCTCCTGGTGAGGAACCTCTGTGGTCTCTCCAGCTGCTACATGTGCTTTGCAAGGTATATGCCGAAAGGTGTGTTGTACTCAATAATGGGGCTTGTAAGGGAAGAATACAGGGATGTTATGGCCTCCATGTCCCTGGATTAGATACCCTTAATTATGAGGTGGGCCATCTAGAAGGCTTTCTATACCACGGAAGTAAAATGATTGTCAAAAGTCAGGTTGCTATCAACTTGGGTGCCCAAATCCCTCACGACTTATTGAGTGCTTAGGATGCTGTTATTAATGTGATAATTTGTGGGGACGTCACTCTCCACAAAGGGGATGATGATGCATTTTTTGGTATTCAGCTTGAGGCCATGTTTCTGGCACCAGTTATTTGTCTGAGCGAGGCCCTCTTGGAGGATGTCCACATCATTAGGGGAATCGATGACAGCATGCAGCTTGCAGTCATCTGCAGATTTGGTCAGCCATAGCCCACTGGTTTTGGCCTGCACCTCAGAAAAGTATTTCCCAAAGAACAGAGACCCCCAAGACCGAACCCTGGGGTACGCCACTTCTTACAGGTCTACTACTTGAGATGTCTTCCCCTATTTTGCCTTCATGGATTCTGTCAGTGAGCCAGTTTGCTACCCATCTGGTAACATATGGCTTGATGCCTAGTTTCTCTACCTTATGTCCAGAGATATTTATTCATCAGAATTTTTTTTGTACTTTATTTACAATTAAGTTGCAGGTAAAAGTGTGCCTCATTCATTTATTCCTTCCCTGATATTTTTTATCCTTACCCAAACAATCCATGGATATAAGGCAGAGAAATGCAGTGACGTGAGAGTAGAGTGAGTGGATGGTGCAGTGGTACAGCGGTAGCATTGTTGTCTCACAGCAAAAGGTTCTGCAGGTTGATTCTCAGCTGGAGTTCCTTTTGTGTGGAGTCTGCATGTCCTCCATGCATTTGTTTGGGTTTTCTCCGGGTACTCAGGTTTCCTCCCACATTACAAAGACATGTGTCTGGAGCATTTCTCCCTAGCCCTCTGCTAAAAATTGGCTTCATTCCAAGTCAGACTTTCCCGGTAAACAAATGCTAAATAAATAAAATAAACAGTTCTGGAATAGACACTAGTCGATCACATAATACAAGCACACACACACACACACACACACACACACACACACACACACACACACACACACACTTCTTGTACATTTATGGCCAGTTTAGAGGGTCAATAATTCATCTATCAGCACAGATGTCTTTAGGATGCTGGAGAACTGAGGGAAAAATAGGAGCTAGCAAAAAATCACTGTAAACACATTGAGGGCACGCAGACTCAACAATGAAGGTACTGAAACAACCAAACACTGTGAAGGAACAACACTAACCAGTCCTTCACAGCAATATACATACTGGCTGAAAATAAATACATAAGCAAATAAACCAAAGGGTAAAAAAGTGAAACGCAGACAAACCTTTCAGTAAAAAGTGCAAAAAAGACTCAGCCAAGCCAGACTCTTCACTGTAGAACATCTTAAATCACCTGTAGAGAAGGTCCATGGGATATATGCAAATGGTTCCCTAAGGACATAACAGTGTTTGAGTTGTATGTCTTCTGAATGGCCACGACTTTTAACATTTTACTTTTTAAGTCTGATATCTATGCTTGTAAAATATCACAAATAATATCAAACCAAAGGATAAACAACGTCATAAGACAAGCAATGTTATGTCCTTAAGGGGTCATTTATATATATATTTGATTCGGATACTTTGCAGGCACCCTAATGTTTATGGATATCAGGCATGTGTTTAATTTGTGTTTCTAAAGTATAGCCAAAGAAATCCACTTAAATTCTACTGATGAGGTCATAAAAAGGGTGAAAGATACCTGTCTACAGCTAGTGTGGTTTGACTTTATTGACCTGAAGGTATCCCTAAAGACTTAAAAAGTAAAAATGAAAAAAATAAAAGCCATGAGCATTCAGAAGCCATGCATCTGAAACACTGTTAAGTCCTTCATGGGTCATCTGCATGCATCCCATGGGCCTCCACTACAGAAGGTCTAAAGCATTAAAGAGTGAAACTCTAGCCTGGCTAGACCTTAAATACATAGACAGTTAAAAATCATTAACCACTTAATTTCCTTATTTTTATAATATCAGTGTGACTCTTCAAAATAAAATCATATTCCTACAGTGTGTGACCTTTCTATACCATTTATGGACAGTCTATAATGATACAGTACACAGAAAAAGTGGGCTTTTCTGATATAATCTCCTTTCTCTGGTGCACAGGTGTCACTACAAAGATTTATGCACTGAACTGACTTGTACTTGTACTGTAGGAAATGTCTAATAGAAGACCTAATGGACAAACCCTGGCATGTTCTCATTATTGTAAAGCTGACCTGAATATTAAACATCTTAGTGTCACAGTCTCAGTACCCTGTCCCCAAACATGATATAACCAAAGCCAGAAGCAAATAAAAAACATCTGTTCTTAAAGACCATAAACATGAACTCTCTGCAACTATGTATTCCTTGTTTGGTTTTATTAGCTAGGAATAAACATCCCTAATAACCCCTGGTAAACTATTTCCCACTGTACAGAAAAGCAAAAGTGAAGGTGCAAAACAGTATAACCTCTAGGGTAAAATTCAGAAAACCATGCAGAGAAGTTAATCTAGCACAACCAGTCTTCCATAATATCACTTGTTTATTTACTAGGATAAGTGTAATCCTTCCAAAGACAGTCAGTTTGTTCACAGTTTAAATGCAACCACCCACAGTATATCGCCAAGCTTCTAAAATTCATCCCCAGTAGATTCATATAATTGTAGTAAGTCAATAGTATGTCAGCCATCATAGGCTTATTCATAATGTCATATAAGATGAATCCATGAAAGTGAGATAGCAGTAAAGAAGATGATAGCTGGAGGAAGAGTTAAAAGGTAAAGATAAAATATTTTCATCTTGAGTTATACTAGAGGGAAGATAAATTTGGAAAATTTGGGAAAAGAGAAGTGGAAAAGGAACAGAAAAGTCTGAGATGTGGTCATCATGACCAAATCCAGCACAAGGTGACCTAGGCAGCTGCCTAGAGCCCTGTGCTGGTTTGAGGGACCTATAAACATTAAAATAAAAAGACAAGAAACCTTCTCACCCGCATCTCTCAACCCTGACTACCTGAGTGTTGTCTGCTACACTGTATTGATTTGCAGTGAAAGCTCCAAATTTTTGGTTTGTGTGTTGGGGGGTCCGATTTGGATGCTAAAATGTATCATGTTCTGTTAAGTCATTGTGGATTACAGTTAGTCGATAATGTCAG
This sequence comes from Protopterus annectens, assembly GCF_019279795.1. Taxonomy (NCBI): domain Eukaryota; kingdom Metazoa; phylum Chordata; order Ceratodontiformes; family Protopteridae; genus Protopterus; species Protopterus annectens. The sequence goes on along the minus strand of NC_056740.1, from coordinate 405,196,146 downwards.
CCATTAGAGTTTGATAGTTCAGAAAATATATATCAATGGGTTTTTATTTTGTCCTTTTTTAAACAATCTATTTGCTAAACAGGTAAATCCACTTTTCAGAGGCACGTCAGTAGCTCTATCTGGTTAAGTGACTTACTCAGAGTCACACAGTAGGCAAATGGGGATCAAAAGAGGCAAACCATTGACTCTTAGGAGCACCTCACTAAGAGCTTAGAGACATAATCCTCTACATTAACTGCTAGCCCTTTGGTAACATCTTCATTTTCTAGTAAATCACTGAGGGATGCATCAGTAATACCACTCATTAGAGTTAAATAGCTCTTGTTATTCAGAAAATGCATGCCAATGCAAAATCTTGTTCTTCTGTTAAATTTTAAGTGAATTAGAGTTGTCTGACACCTAACGCTCTGTGCCATTACCAAACTGCTTTCTCAAGCCAAAAGTACATGATTTAAATCTTGCCACCTCCATTTGGCTATTGTATGACTTTGAGCAAGTCAATTAACAAGGCAGAGCACTGGGATGTTCTTGAAATTAAGTGCTTTGTCCACCAGGTTTGGTTAATAAATAGACAAAGTTATATGTACAATTTGTCCATTTTGGGCCTTTGTCCCCCATTATTTTTATGTTGTCCAGAACTCTTCAGTAAAGAAGTCAAGAGATATTTATGTCTTTTGCAAAATGTGTGATTTTCTGGAAATAGTAATGGATTGCAGTTACTAAATAATGGCACACGTGTGAGTCTTGGGCTTTGTATCCTTCAGAAAATGATTGCTGAAGATGGCTAACTAAGAGCAGCAACTAGAAGAAGGAGCTCTTTAACTGATTTTATTATTCTGACAAAAAATAATTAAAAATAAAAAAATTGGAGATTCCTGATATTTATTTATATTCACAAATAGTGGGAAAGACAAAATAGAAACTGAATTTCCTGGGAAGTTCTCACTTTTCTGTCAGAATTTCATTTACTTCCTCAAGAAAGAAGAGACTTAACAATGGTACTCAGTATTCCTCTGTTAAAAAAGAAATATAGTCGCTGATAGCAAGATGTATCAATTGAAATGGACAGACTTGATGGTAAAATTGAGAATTGTAAGAAGAGTCTAGAAAACAGATGGCTCATCTAAAAGCTTTAATAGAACAACAAGACGTGTAAATCAATAATATGGAAGAAGCCTTAAATGACCATGAATGAAGAACTGCTGAAGGTGAGTCCTAAACTGAATTTCTCTTACAGCAAAATAATTGTCTCTTAGACAAAGTAGATGATTTGGAAAATAGATTGAAGAGAATTAAAATAAGAAAAATGGAATACCAGAAAATATGAAGGAGGCAATATTATAAACCTTTTGACAATTTAGCTGTATACAAACTTGAATTTACCAGAAACTTTATCTTTTGAGAGAGTGCATAGACGTTTGGTTACACCATCAGGTAAAGAAAATGCACCTCCTTATTCAATAATTGTTAAATGTATGTCCAGTACCGAAAAAAGATCAAATACTAACAGCATCTTGGTCTGATCCACCTATCAGAATAGAAGACCATTAAATCAGATTTGATGACTATTCCACTAAGGTAACAAATAAAAGAAAAAACACTTGGTTACCTTTAATAAGAGAGTTAAAGAAGACCAACGTCAAAGCAAATGTTTTATTTCCTGCAAATATAAGAATTGGTCTTCCTGAATGATCCAGCGTATTTGACACATTAGAAAAAGTATCTATATTTCTTCATAAAAAGAAAATCTTTTAATTTTAATGAACAAATGGGCTGGAATATGACATTCCTTAAGAGACATAGTGAAACAATACTTGTAAAACCACCAATAAAGTAAAAAAAAAAAGATTAAAAAATGATCTCTTTTGTAGGATCATTTTGTGAAGATATTTAGTAGTAAGCCTGTTTATTAAGAAAATGGATCATCTTAAAATTCTGTGCAGTTTCAAGGCTGATTTAAGTATTGTTAATGTGCTTATAAAGCTTATATAACATTTAAGGGGAAAAATAAAAGCATTGTCAAGTAAGAATTGTATATTAAGTGAATATTATTAATTAAATATATAGCGTCACTAGTTTTTTAGTTTAATAATCATTTGCTAAACTGAATCTGATTTAAAAGTGCATTGTTAACGTTAAGAGACATATTTGGGAGGAAAGGGAAAAACTGCATAATTATAATTGCCATTCTATAAATTATTTTCTCTAAAAATAAGCAGATTTTGCATATAAGTTACATGACAAACACAGCAAATGTTTTTTGTGGACATTTTAGTAATAAGTGGACAGTGGAGTGAAGTCGTAATTCAATGGCATCAGCTTTGCCGTTTTGCCTTTTTTTTCTATTAATGGGCTATTAATTCTGGTGAGATTACAGTTTAAAGTGGAGCTTAAAATGAAGGGAGAATTTATTGATGAAAGAATTATTTACATTTAGACCTCTTTGGATTCCTGCCTGCTCCTCATGTGAATTATTTGTGAATCTGGGTTATCATGAGTTTAGGATGTTAATGCTGACTTAATCACAAACAAGGAATAAGGAATTAAGAGAACTGCAACTAGGCAAGGTAAATCATTCACAATGACTGAGATATAATGTATATAAAAAAAGAGTGCAATATTAATTTGTTTACTGATAACTTTACTAACATTCTTAAGTAATTGGATTGTTTGAATGCAACTGGTTAGCAACTTCAGCTTTTAAATTTTGCATACAAGACTATTGAATATTACATAGAGGTATGATAGATGCAATACAATGAAGTAAAGGATGACATAGATGTTAGTAACATGAATATTTATGAAGAAGAAGGAAACTAATTGCAGCACACTATGGATCGGTAATGCTAACTTAATAAAATGTTTGATGTCATAAGATCTGAAGTAGTTAACTTCATTTATCTGCAACCTGTGGGTATTTGGATCTATATCGAATCTGAGCCGGCAACTTTTTCAAGCATCTGCTCCAAGCTCCAAGCTCCTCCCCTTACCCACAATCCCTCACATCTCCTACCTTCCTCCAGATCTCGTTTGCCGCTTCATGCATCAGCATCGTGATCTCTTTAGCTCCAAGTTGGGTGTAGTAAGTAAATAGTTTTCTTGTGCTTTTAGTAAGTGTGTGTGATTGTTAGTTTAACCTTATCCTCCCCTTCGCTGTTCATCGTTTTTTGTATAAAAAAAAAGTTAAAGTTGTAGTAAAGTAGTATAGTAGGCCTTCCTGACTTTAGTGTGTGTGTTGTAGTGTTGGGTTAAGTTTTGGCTGAGTGGGATTATAGTATGGCTGAGCAGCCAAAAGCTACTTTTAAAAAATGCACAGAGTATGGCCATAAGCTTTCACCGGCTGATGGCCACACTCTGTGTGTTATTTGTCTGGGTGTTCCCCATATTTCTTTACAGTATAGTGTGTGTGCAGGGTTCAAACCTAGGGCCCTAAAAGAAAGGAAGGCAAAGCTGGTAGCTAAGGGCCTTCTGCCAGTTTCTGCCTTAGACACTGTGACCTCGACCTCGGCTCTTCCAGTAACTGATCAATCCCCCCCCTCCAGGCTGGGACTCAACCCCCGACTAGGCCTGTTGAGGAGGGGACTAAAGGAAAGGAAAAGAAGGACAAAGAGAAGAGAGGGGATAGGCACCGTAAGCGGTCTCCAGAGTGGGAGCCCTTCCCTAGCCCGCCCTCCAAAGTGACTAGGACTACATCTCTTTGGCTCAACTGCCCGAGGTTCTCCCCAGAGCTGACAGAGCCCTTGGACCCAAGGCCTTCATCAAGGTCATCACACCAACCAGCCAGATCCGAGTCAGTCACCTCTTCACGTTCGACTCGGAGTCTGTCAGATTTAGATATGGACAGGATGATGAGGAGGTTCATTCGGACCTAAATCCAAATGGGTGTCTTGCCAGGCCCCTCTCTAGCTGGAAAGGGGACCTCCATGCCCTTCTTTCATCCAATTTCTCCTTCCTTAATCTGGCCTGCGGTTACAGGGTTTATGGATCCGAGGATCCTCAGAGCTGGGGTTTCAGTGCCGATAGTTCCTCCAACATCAACACCGGTGATTACCTTGAGTTCCTCGGATCAGACCAGTTTGGATCCGAGCAATTTCCATGGCCAAGGACGGGGAGTCGGATCTGAGGGGATGGACGTGTCTTCAGCTCTGATGTTGTTGGATCTGAGCCATTCCTTCAGAACCCCGGCTACCTCTGCCTCGGCCCCGATCCTCACGGCAGAGCCGGGAAAGTGTCCTCCTTGCTGGTTGCTAAGGTGGTGCGCTCTCCATCGGAATTTGATATGGTGGAGAGGGTTCTCTCCCAAGGATCGAGACCCCAGCCTAGTTCCTTGGACTCCACCCTGGCTCCCGTGGATTTGGTCACGACTCCCTTCAGCTTGTCCCAGGGACAGCCCATGCTAGGAGAACCCCAGGTGGATCCCATAGTGGAACCCCCATGACTCATGAGCCCTCTTCAGAGAATCCCACTGAAGAGGGTCCACGTAAGCACACATGCAAAAGATGGCGCCTGGACTCCCCTGAGTCCCTGACAGAACATACTGACTTAGATGAAGGAGAGTGTTCCCCCAGGTCACCTCCTGAGGATGTCTGCTTTGGAGACATCATGGAGATCCTCTATCAGAGGGGAGGTTGGTCAGCCCCAAAACCCTCTACAGATGAGTCAGTATTCCTGGAGGCCTTTGGCATGGACCCATCTACATCCTGAGTGTCCCCTCCTGCAGATCCTTTAGTGGATCTTATTACCACATGGGCATGATAGGAGCCTGACACCATAGAGCCATTACCAAAATGCCCGGACAGGATCCTCTCTCCTCCCTCAGACAGACAGGCCTGGTACAAGGGATCCCTGGTGGATGTTATGGTGGTTAAAGCTGCCACCAAGAGGGAACTGGCACAGGAAAGTTCCTCGGTCCACCCTCCGGACAAGGAGTCTAGGGCGGTAGATCAGTTTGGGAAGTGAGTATTTCCTTCAGAGATGTTTTCCATTTGAGCGCTGAATTATTTGGCACACATAATACGACTTCAGTGAGACCTAGTCACAGAGTTCGCTGTGTCACCCCCCCCCCAGAGTCTTTGTCGCCGGAGGACAAACAATTATTCTCCGTGAAAATGTTGACTCTCAAATCTGTATCGAACACATCCATGTGTCTTCTTTCCCATGCAATGGAAGGAGCGGCTAGGGCGGCTGGGACTGGTGTAGCTATGTGGTGACACGCTTGGCTCAGACTTTGTCAATTCGCGGACCCCTTCAAGGAGTCATTCACAAATGCTCCCTTTGATAGTTCTTCCCTGTTCAGGAAGATAGTACATGACACTCTGATCAGAGTGAGAAGGACAGGAAGACTCTGTCTCCTGTCGGAGTCTGCTTCTCTAGCCCTCAAAGATCTATTTCTAAGAATCAGAGAGCGCAAAAAAAGATGTGGTTCCAAAAATCACAGTTTTCCCGGGACTCTCAGGACAACTCGTCCCCTAGAGGCAGAGGGAGACCAGAGAGACACCATCCCAGAGGCAGAGGGGGGGGCCAAGGAATTTTGGGTCTAGGGAGACCTTCTCAGACAGACCCATGCAGCAGCCCTGAGGGGTTGCCCGACTGTCCTACTCTGGAGACAGTCGAGGAAGATTATCGTTGCACCTAACAGCTTGGGAGTCCATTATGATGGACCGTTGGGTGCTTCAAATAATATCCAGAGGCTACTCCATTCCGTTTGTTACCCCTACCGTCCAACCAAAGAGCCTCCTGGATGTTCCACCCACTCAAAGGGAGGCAGCAGCGTAAGAGATTTCAAAGCTGCTTCACAAACGAGCCATCGAACCAGTCCCCCCAGATCAGTCTGGATTAGGCGTTTACTCCAGGTTCTTTTTAGTGCCAAATAAGATGGGGGACCTCAGGCCCATATTGGACCTGTCAACCCCGAACCTGACTGTAGCTAAGCAGAAATTTTGGATGGTCACCCTGCAGTCCATTCTACCTTATCTCCGAGAATGTGACTGGATGTGCTCAATAGACCTCCAGGACTCTTACTACCATATCAAAATTCGCAGAAGCTCCAGGAGAGTCCATCGCTTCCATCTGGGAGCCAATCATTTCCAGTTCAGAGCCCTACCCTTCAGTCTCACTACAGCCCCCAGGGTGTTTGCCAAGGTTATGGCAGTCATAGCAGCTCACCTGAGGCTTCAGGGAATTCAGGTGTTTCCTTACCTAGATGATTGGCTCCTCGCTGCTGCCACAATGTGTCTTCTTTGCATGGCCAGAGACTCCTTCCTGCATCTTGCAGTCAATCTAGGGATTACCATCAATGTCTCCAAGTCCCACTTGAACCCGGTACAGATCTTGGAATTTATAGGGGCACGGTTGGACACCCTCCAGTTGAAAGTCTTTCTAACTCAAGACAGGGTCCAGAGCCTTCGGGCCCATGTATCAGCGATCCTTGGCCCCAGGCTGCCAAAGGCGGGTGACATTCTCTGAGTCCTAGGCTCCATGGCTGCAGAAATCTTGATCCTTCCCTCTGCGTGTCTCCACATGTGGGTGCTTCAATGGACCCTTGCAGTACAATGGTCTTGGCTAGACCTCCCCATGGACTATCCAATTTGAATCAGCAAAGCTTGCAAAGCATCTCTTCTCTGGTGGCTCCAATCGCCAAAAATCTTGGCAGGGCGACCCTTCATAACACCCACAGCCAAAGCCACAGTGACCACAGATGCCTCCCAGCTCAGGTGGGGGGCACTATTTGGGGAGGACAGTCCAAGGCATGTGGTCCCAGACGGAGACCAGTTTGCATATCAGTGTTCTGGAGATGAGGGCAGTGTTTTTAGCGTTGCAAGCCTTTCATGCCATTCTTCCCCCAGGGACAATTGCAGTTCAGTCAGACAACATGTCTGTTGTCTGGTACATCAACAAACAGGGGGGAACCAGATCTTACCCTCTCTGTTGCAAGGCTATGAGAGTGTGAGAGTGGGCAATCTCCACCAGTCGGTTTATGATTGCAACGCACATCCCGGGATGCTCCAACATTTTAGCGGACAGATTTATTTGGGCTATTCTAATGCCATATGAGTGGTCTCTGAAACAATCAATAGCAAAGGAGATCTTGCTTGCGTGGGGTCAGCCTTGCTGCAATCTCTTCACATCTCCTTCCAACGTGAAGCGCAGCAAGTTTTTCACACTGATCCCCTTGCCAGGGGACTCCACCAGAAATGCTCTCATCCATGCTTGGCCTCCCGGGTTACTGTATGCTTACCTCCATTACCTCTCATTCCGAAGTTTCTTTAGAAAGCTTGCTGACTGGGGTGCAAAGTGATCCTCATTGCCCCATTCTGGCCTCGTCAGGTGTGGTTCCCCTTCCTCTGGTCTCATGTTCTAACTCCTCCTTGGATTCTGCATCCTTGCCCGAATCTCATCTCTCATCCCTCGAGCACCTGTCTGCCCGACCTGGACAGCCTCAAGCTGACGGCTTGGTTGCTCCAGTTCCCCTGATTGCTAGGACTCCCCCGTCTGTCATCTTCAGTAAAGACTATTCTGGTGGCATCCCACAAGGCTTACACTAGGAAGATTTACCACTGCAAATGGAAATGTTTCTCTATTTGGGCTTCTCAGAGGAACCTAGATCCCTTTACAGGCCCGGTTTCTGCAGTGTTGGAGTTTTTGGCCAATATTTTCCAACAAGGAGCTAGTTCTTCCATGGTAAAAGTACAACTGGCGGCCATCTCTAATTTTCATGTTGGCGAAAATATGACTGCTCTGGCCTCTTTGAGACTGTGTAAAGCCTTTCTGAAAGGTACCTTTCTTTTATGCCCTCCGGTTAAGGACTCAGTTCCTCCTAGGGACCTTACCCTAGTTCTGCAGGCATTAGTTGCTCCTCCCTTTGAACCTGCAGCTTTAGTAGATTGTTCTTATCCTGGAAGACAGCTTTCCTAGTGGCCATTACTTTGGCCAGGAGAGTTTCTGAGATTCAAGCTTTGTCTGCCATACCCCTTACTTGATATTTCATAAAGACAGGGTCTCACTCCACATGAACCCTTCCTTCTTGCTAAAAATTGCTTCTGAATCAAACATTAATCAGCCGATTAGCCTGCCTGTTTTCTTTCCAAATTTTCAGAACAAGGGTGAATATAATCTGCATTTGCTAGATGTTCATAGACAACTTTGTTTCTATTTACACAGAACTAATCCCTTTCGTAAGTCTGACCAATTATTCATGTCCTTTTCTAGACCCTTTTTGGGCAAAGCCATATCCAAGGTTTCCTTAGCTAGATGGATTACACAATGTATACTACAAGTCTATAAGGACAAAAGTCTGTCCCCGCCTGGTCCTGTTAAAGCTCATTCTACCAGATCTATGGTGACTTCTGCTGCCTCTCGGTCTAGGGTTTCACTGGATGATATCTGTGCAGCAGCGACATGGGCAAGGTCACATAAATTCATTTATCATTATAAACTGGATTTGATCTCTAGAAGGAGAGCATCCTTTGGCTCTATGGTGCTCAGGAATATCCTTCCATGAGGGCCTCCCAGGAGTTTTGGTAGCTTGGGACTCTGTCCCACAGGTTGCAGATAAATGAAATTAACTACTTCAGATAAAGAAGTTATGTACTCACCATAACGTTCCATCTGAGTAGTTATACTTCATTTTCTGCAACCGTCCCGCCCTCCTTCCCCTGAACCTGTTCTAGGTTGGTGATGTTATTGAGTTGCTGACAGTTTGGATAGTGGCAAATTCGATCTGAGGGAAGGTAGGAGATGTGAGGGATTATGGGTAAGGGGAGGAGCTTGGAGCTTGGAGCAGATGCTTGAAAAAGTTGCCGGCTCGGATCCGATATGGATTCAAGTACCCACTGGTTGCAGAAAATGAAGTATAACTACTCAGATGGAACATTATGGTGAGTACATAACTTCTTTTTTATCACTAGGTTACTATATCATATGGTGCAAGTTTTCAAAGAGTAGCTTATGGATATGATGGTTATAATGTACACATGAACTCTGTAATGATATATATATATATATATATATATATATATATATATATATATATATATATATATATATATGTATGGTTTGACTTCATAATCTCGAAATGCCAGAATCACGAAATTCAGCATTCCGAGATTATAAAGCCGAAACTTCACAAGTGCGAAAGTTTAAAACACCGAGCATCACAATCACGAATGTCAGAACACCAACCATTATCAGAATACCGAAAATGACGCAGGCACACTTTATTAACAGATAACAGATCTTCCATGTCCATGATGAACCCCAAACCAGCACAAAACCACAACGATTACAGTACAGGGACATATTGTCTGCCATAGAGCACACATATCAACAGCTGCCATACTTGGAATGAAGTAAGATCAGGAAACGAACGGCATGTGATACACATCCACAGTGCGGAGATCTGCTGATATAAATGGAAAGGTAGAGCTGGAACCACTGCCACCAGCATAAACATGCCACACAACACCACTTGTAAAATGCAGGACTGTCATAGCTCTCCTATACACAGTAACAGTATGCAACTCACATAACGGCAAAACCCCCATGTCACAAACCATTGTAATGTTGCCGTGATATAGACACCAAGAATAAGCCCAACTCACAGTGTCACTAACCTGGAAATAGCCATCAAAACCTCCAGTGTACTGTATGATGCTCTATTCCGGAGTACATTTTCGAACTGAGTATACCACTGGATTACCTTTCTCCTTTTAGGTGAAGGAGCTGTTTCACAACGTAACCATACCCGCAACTCTTCAACCCCGTCCTGCTCCCTGACTAATACTCTCAGCAACATGGTGAGATCAGTTGCTCTGTGTCCTAACAGGCACTTCAGCTTGTGATGTCACACCTCCATGCTATTCTGGGTACGAGGCAGGAAAAGCATGTTCAGTGCATCCACATTCCAAAAAACACACAGGGAATAATGGTGGAAATCTGCATACACCAGTTGTATGGGTGCAGGACTTGAGAAGTTTACCCAGCACATACTAATCACTGAAATACCTAACCAGTTCCTTTCCCTCGGGTGGAAACACTTCTGCTAATGTGTGGAAGGCACTTTTAATGTCATCCTCATTGACAAATGCTAATGCAACTAAACATTTAGCATGTAATTGGAATGAGTAGTTATGTTGTATAAGTGCGCCAACCCCATCTGTTGCACTTGACACCATATGTTCTAGTAAAAGTGAAATAAACAACCCTTAGGGGTTACACCTTCCAACTTAAGTGTAATGCTGCACCTTGCTGCAACCTCAAAATCACTTAGAACATATTTAACATTAAATTCAAACCCATGCTCATCCATTAGTTGCAGCACACAGTTCCACATGAAGTTGTAGGACTTCAAGGATTTCTTTGCCATCAGACAGTACAACAACAGCACACTTTTATGGAAACCACCATAGGTAAGCAAGCCATCAATGCTATAAAGCTGCCGGAACATAATGCCCTTATAAAAGAACGTACCATCAACCAGCCATATGGTTGTGGTACTGAGATCTAATAGGTTTTGTACAGTTGACTAATAGGTTTTGTACAGTTGAAAACACAACCACAACAGTCTCTGCTGATGTATCTACCATGGATTTACTTACAAACACCCCAGACTTCGTTGGGAAGTCCTCAGACTTAATATCCTGCAGGTGTACCACACAAGGGCCTGCACCCTTATGCTGCTTCCTTTGAACCCTTCCTACCTGCTGGATCAACACTCTATGGTTCAGTAGGCTTGGGGTAACTACCTCCGATATGGAAGCGAACCCATCATCCACTATCAGGTAGGAGTTGTCTCTTGAATGTTGTGCCTTCATTTTTAGTTCAGTGCACATCCTATACCGCTCTACAGCAACAGGATGACCAGCCTGTCTATGCAATACTGTTTTTATCAGCATTTCCCCACCAGGCATACTGCTAGTGATGGCCCTACCTGTGCATTTCTCTGAGTGCTTGAGCCTACAGCCGCAGTACGATTTCTCCTTCAGCGCCTTTTTTCTGTGTTAAATATATCCATCAATTATGAGTATGGAGCATCCTTTCTGGGACGGCAGTGTGTAGTATATGTCTCCAATGGTTCCAGGTGCACTGAAACATTCCATCTCTGTGTATGCAAGTCTTTACACATGGCAGTGACATGCTACAGACTGGAAGTGCTTTTTATATTGCACTAATGTTGGCATATTGAATTCCGCAATTTAAACCTTTCGTGCCTGCGAAGTTTCGGCTTTATAGTCTCAGAATGCTGAATTTCATGATTCTGGCATTTCGAGATTATAAGGTGAAACTATATATATATATATATATATATATATATATATATATATATATATATATATATACATATATATAGTTACATATCAAAACATCTACTCTTCATAATATCTAACCTCAAAACATCAAGACCATAACATGTAAACTTCAAAACATCTAAAACTCATAACATCGAATCTCAAAACATTGAAAACTACAAAGCAACTATAAATAACATCCCACAGAGTTTTTACTATGTTTATGCAAGTGGGGGGCTCTGCCCCACACCCCCCATAAATTAAATATAACAACTCCAAGGTCGCACTACAGTGGGGGGAAAAGTTAATTTCCTAACCTCACTGTAGTCACTGTAGTGCGACCTTGGAGTTGGTATATTTAATTTACGGCGGGTGTGGGGGGGTGCAGGGGGGCTTGCCCCCCTGCATAAATGTAGCAAACAGTATGTGGGATGTTATTTATAGTTGCTTTGTAATTTTTAGTGTTTTGAGATTCGATGTTATGAATTTTAGATGTTTTAAAGTTTAGATGTTATGGTCTTGATGTTTTGAGTTTAGATGTTATAAAGAGTAGATATTTTGATAGGTAACTATATATATACATATATATATATATATATATATATATATATATATATATATATATATATATATATATAATTTTATGAAGAATAATCTAGTGCATATGCCAGTAACGAGACAGCCAGGCTGTTCGTAAATTCAGATATTTATTGACAACATATAAATCAAAGAGGTAAGCGCTTTCGCTAAAAAGCTTCTTCAGACCAGAAACCCACAGACAATTCCACTCTCCTTATATATGCATCTTGTTTAAAATCATCACATCACAAACAAGCATTGATGGAACTATCAATTAAGTTAAAGTTGCAGTACATATAAAAAACATTTAAAAAGCTTTGTAGAAGCCAAAGCAAATAAACAATAAAAACTTTATAAATGCCAGAGCAAATAGACTATAAAAACTATCTAAGGACTGATAACACATATCTAATAATATCCATTGATATTATACCTATTAATTTAGTTTAATACAACAAACAATAGATAAAATAATAATAGGGGTAACATGATAGGGATACATATGTTACTTCTGTACCCTCCTATTTATAAGCATCAGTTTAATAGATGCTCTTTCATTTAAACCTAGTCCCCTATCAGCCCTAAGAACAATAATCCAGTGTGCCTGTTTGCTTTCAGTATAGTTTCTAATGTTTCCTTTTCTGATCTGTGGGTGTATAACCTCCAAGACCCTAAAACTGAACTTATGTGTTTCCGCTGCCATTGCAATATGCTTAGAAAGAGCATTATGCTCTGATTTAATCCTAATGCTGCATATATGCTCTCTGATTTTATTCTTGAGGGCTCTGTTTATCTTGCCTACATAAAAGGAATGGCAGAGGTCACACTCAGCTAAATACACTACGTTGGCAGTAGCACAGGTAACTTCAACCTTGAAAGTAAATACCATACCCATTTCCAGATGGATGAACTTGTTTGAGGTATTAATAAATGTACAAAAACTCAAGATTGTGTAAAGCAATGTTACTTAAATCAATCTTAGCAGTGTTGTTGTATTAAATTAAATTAATATGTATGAGTGGAATTGTCTGTGGTTTTATGGTCTGAAGAAGCTTTTTAGCGAAAGCGCTTACCTCTTTGATTTATATGTTGTCAATAAATATCTGAATTTACGAAGAGCCTGGCTGTCTCATTACTGGCATATGCACTGGATTATTCTTCATTACTTTTTTGTAATGAGACTCTTATCCTGTGGGGGACTTTTACTTCTGCTCATTGTTATATATAATTATACATAATACATATATATAATACATATATATATATATATATATAGAGAGAGAGAGATGTAAATATGTGATTGCTTTACTATAGTAGTTAGTGCTAATTATTAGTCACTACCATATTTTTAAAAAATTGAAAGGAAAATGTGGTAGGACTATTAATTAACTATCTGATACAAAATTTTAACTGCTCTATTGTTCAATTAAATGATTGAATATACTTGTAGCTCAATAGCTTAGAATGGTTATACTTTTTGCAGTTGGATTTTTAAATTAAATTTTTGAGAGGCTAAATATATACAATATGTTATAGATACATTAAATTACTTAGATTTATTAAAATGCTTTAATGTAATTAATTATATTTTAGTTTATGAAAGGATGTGCAAAGCATAATGTATTGATCATAATATGTTATATGTACAGGGAAAGCAAAAAAGGGAAATCAATGAACCGGGAAAATAAATGAAAAGGTAAGGTAGGAAAAAAGAAAAGAATGATTTATAATATTTAATTGTACAAGTCAAATTTATACAAATGTGTATTATATAATTAGGAATTGAAAAATAAATGTTACTCTGTATACTAACACAATAGATGGCTTCAACATGATTTTAAGGATTATTTTTTTATATAGTGTATTTATTTATTTATTTAACACGTGTTTACCAGGAAAGTCTGACTTGAAATGAACCAATTTTCAGTGGAGACCTGGGGAGAAATAATCCAGATGCATGTCTTTGTAATGCGGGAGGAAACCAGAGAACCTGGACAAAACCCACATGAATGCAGGGAGGACATGCAGACTCTGCACAGAAGGTACCCCTGCCAAGAATCGAACTGCATAACCTCTTTTTGGGAGGTGACAACACAAACCACTGCACCACTGCACCATCCCATAATGCATTAATACCTAGTTACTAATAATTTATAAGAAATCAAATAAAATTATTCTGTTTTTTAAAATATGTTAATTATATATGTATTATGCTGTTTGTTACATAGTGACTTACTGAACTAGATTATTAGATTGAAATATTTTTAATGGGAAAAATATAGTTTAAAATGGAATATATTTTCCATCACATAATAGTAGTAGTTAATTAACTTTTGGTCTTTAACTTATAATTACCATTGTATTAGTTAGTTATAAGTTACAATAGCTTTTTTTCTGTCTCAATGATTTATTGCATATATTTTGATAGAAGTGTAGTATGAGTAATTTGTCTGTACGGGTAGACAAATTGGGAAAACTGGTATCCATGAGTAGCAGGGCTTTAGTAGTAATGATTTTAGATAGATGTCTAATCTTAGTTTTAGTAATTTAGACTACAGAGTTCTAGATGAAATTACAACTATTTGCTGGATTACAGTTTTAGATAATATTTCAATAAATACTATCTCATCAGAATATAAAATATGGATATATTTAACTTAATATCAATTAATATAAATAAATTAAATAGCAGCAATAAAACAAAAACTTTAATGAAATATGTAAAATTCAAGAAACACATTTACTTGAAAAATATGTCTATTTTCTGAACAATACAAGTTATGAGATTTTACCTTCTGCTTCCTTTAACAAAAAAAAGATGAGTCACTATATTATAGAAAAGGTTCCCTGTAATGCCCAAAATTATTAACTCTTTTAATGATACAAAAGGAACATACAAAATTAGAATTCTTCAATTCAATAAGCTTTATATATAGGCTATTTTTATGGGATTCCTATATAAGGACTTGTAGTAGCAAAGGATTATTTAAATATATTATTGAGTCATTGGAACGTTAGTTTAATATTAGCTGGTGACTTTAATTGTATAACTGGTATAGATGACACAAGTAAGCAAAAGAAAATTAGAATATCAGCCCTAACCAAAGCACTGAACATATGAATTAATAATAATCACCTGACCACCATAATAACAGAAGCAGGAGATACATCATTATTTTTACTCATTGTTCCTCTGTACATGGAATTCATATGCAATTTGGCAAGATTTCTACTATGGTTGATTTATTTAAGAAAATAATCACTTTAAAACAACATCTTACTCTTTATCAGATCATAATGCAGTGCATATTAATTTAACTGTGGAGCCAAGAAAATATCAGATTGTTCATAAAATTCCAACATATATAACAAAATTAAAGAGTTATATATGCATTAATGAAGGAAATGTAAACAAAGTTATATTATGGGACTCTTTAAAGATGCATATAAAACACAAGATAAAAAAGTGGTCTTGTAATAAAATAAAAGACTGGGATAAAGCATTATTAAAAATACAAAAAGACTTACAAAAAGCAAAATTAGAACAGCAAAGGAAGAAATCTGATAATACAGATATTATTAAAAAGTTAACAATACAATATCAAAAGATTTTAACACATAAAGTTGAAATAACTTTAGCAAAATTAAAACTACATAGTTATGCAATGACACCAAAAATATTCACTGATTGCCTAATAAGAGTAAAATGTTAAGTAAAAAAAAAAAAACTCAAATCCAGAAAACTAACTTCAGATATAGGTGGAATGCTTTGTATCTTCAAAAAGTATCATGAAGAACTAAATAACGATAGTAATATTAAATCTGATGGATACAAGATTGAGAATGATTTAAAGAAAAATAGTACCAGTAATTTAAATGAATATCAAGTTGCATTGTTAAATAAACCAATATCATTGTCAGAAATTAGAGATATAATGAAAAAATGTAAAAAGGGAAAGGCTCTGGGATTAAATGGTTAAATAGTAGAATTATATAACATTCTTCCATTAAGCATAATAGAATTACGTACTGAAGTTTTAAGAATAATTCAAAATGGTAAGATAATTCCTCCATCGTGGAAGTATTCCTTGATATCACCTGTTCTTAAGCAAGGTAAAGAAATATCTAGTCTCATCAGGTCAGCCCAGTTCTCTTTTAAATATAGATTATTATAACATTTTTATTTCCATTCGATTTCCAGACCCCAGTCCCCATAGATGGTCTTGCAACTATACTAAAGTATACCCTGATGCCCTGTACCACCACTTTATTCAAATGTATAGACTTGCCTGTGCCTGATAGGACAAAGTAAGAGTCTTAAGAAAAAAACAAGCCACCCTGGTGGACATCTCTCATAAATAAACTATACAACAAGTGTAAGAAGCTGTTGTCTAAGAATACCAAAAGGAGGTCCTAGCATTGGAAAAGTTCCCTCCTAAACCTAAATAAACAAATAAGACAATCTATAAAATCCTCTAAGGGTAACTTCAAGAAAAATTTAGCAAACACAGCTAAGGATAACCATAAGGATTTCTTCAGCTACATCCATTGCCTAAAAGGTAGGACCCAGATGTGTGGTGAACCAGTGACAAATGATATCATACACACTGATCCTCCTGAAATTGTTAACCTACTAGCACACAGGTTTGTGAAACTTTCTCCCTTTTATCCCCTCCAAACATATCACAAACCATACCTTCAATAGCTCCCCCGCCCTATATATATCTAAAGAACAGGTTATCAAAGCTCTGTCTAAGGCAAAAAACACAATCTCTATGGGACCTGATGGCATCCCAGGTTGTATTCTAAACAAACTAAAACAGGCATTAGAAACCCCCTTAGGCACCCTATTTAACCACAGCCTGAATAGAGGATTTGTCCCACATGAATGGAAAACCGTGACTGTTATCCCCCTTCACAAGGGTGGCTTAGCAACAGATCTGGGAAATTATAGACCCATAAGCCTGTCTAGCCTTATCTGCAAGGTCATGGAACATATCATCATAGACCTCATAAATAAAGATATAGGGTCAAATTGGACCTGTTATTGTATCAAGCCTGGTTAATCCTCTCTGTTTGCAATTAAATTCGTAAATGTCTCCTTCTAGTTAATGCAGTATCCACACTCCTTGATTTTCCTTATACGAAATCTGACACTCTTAGAATTGACAACTTCTAACCCTATAAAAAATGTTTTTTTTATGCTCTGATGCCCTGTTGTAACCTCCCTATCTTACTGTAAATATTATATCACAAAATCATACTATGTATTGTTACTAATTGATACCTTGCTTGCTTTGTATGGTTATGTTTCTATTGTAAGGAGCTTTTCTCCCCGGACCTCCGCTGAAAATAGACATATATCCAGTCGGATTATCCCAGTTAACAAATAAAAAAAATAAATAAATAAAATATAGGTGACCTCCAAGCCCTTGATACAACCCAGTTTGGCTTTGTAAAGAGTCAATCTTGCCTGTTAAACCTAGCAAATGTCTTCAAAAATGTGACCAGGGCCATAGATGAAGGCAAATCTGTGCACTCTGCATATCTGGACTTGGCAAAGGCCTTTGACACAATCCCCCATTCAGGCATTATTGACAAACTCACCCACCTAAATGTCAATCCCTTTGTTGTTAGGTGGGTTGAAATTGGCTCACTAACCATACACATGCTATCAAAGTGGGGGACTCCACCTCAACCAGTAGCCCTATCACCAGTGGAGTTCTGCAACGGTCAATACTGGGCCCTCTTTTGTTTGGTATTTACTTCTTGGAAGTTCAGGCCAAAAAAAGGGGCTGTGGCTGACCAAGTTTACTGAAGACTGCAAACGTGGCACAATCATTGACTCCCCAGATAATGTCAGTGTACTCCAAGAGGGGCTTACACAGACCAATGACTGGTGCCTAAGCCATGGACACAAACTAAATACAAAAAATGCATCATCATCCCCTTCGGTAAAAGCAATGTCCCTAATAACTATCAAATAAACAACAATACCTTAAGTACAAATGCTGTAGTGAGGGATTTGGGCACACAAGTAGACTGTGATCTAAACTTTGACCACCATTTGCCCACTAAAGAAAGAAAGGCATTCTACATCACAGATTTGATTAGCAAAGGCATAGCCTCAAGAGCAAAAGAGGTTATAATCCTACTATACTCATCCATACTCAGGCCCATAACTGAGTACAACACCCCCTTTGGTATGTACCATACCAGACACCTGCAGCAGCTGGAGAGACCCTAGAGATTTTTGACTAAGAAGATCCAGGGTCTTCAGCACATGCCTTACACAGACACACTGAAGTCTTTGTCACTGTACTTAGTAGCATATAGGCTGCTTAGGGAAGACTTGTGCCTGGCTTACAGAGCAATATCTGACCCCAAGCTAATGATGTTACTGCACATGTGTAAGTCAAATTGGGCTAGAATTATCCACTACAATGACCTAAATCTGGCCTGTGATTTAAATATGACATGCTGGAGAGAGAAATTCATCTCACAGAGATTGCCACTTCTCTGGAATAGGCTACCAATTCATGTAAGCAGAGCACCTCTATGACTCTGTTCAAATGCAGCCTGGATGAATGGATGGGAAATCACAAATTCTTGCCAGGAATAGCTCCTACATCCATCTTGGACATGGGTGGTCATTACTAATAATAATCTTAGGCATTGACTAGACTTTTTCTCTTGAAATGTAATGGGTGTAATAGGCTAAGCTTAAAATGACCCTTGGGTCAATAGCCTAGTAACCTCCTATGAACCTATGAAATTAGTTCATAAAGATTAAATGGGGTTCACTGTAATTAAATTAGCATATGATAATACTAAAAGGGTTATGACAATTTTAGATTTAGTAGGTAATTTAAATAAAACATAGTGTTGATTATTTAGATATTGAAAGAGCTTTTGATTCTGTCAATTGAATATATTTAATTTTAATTTATTTAATTAAAGCTTTAGAAATATTTGGATTCCCAGGAAACTTGTTGAAATATTAAGAAATGCATGTATGGATTCAAAAATATATGTTAAAATGTGTACTTCTATATCACAAGGATTTACATTAAGTAAGGATACAAAGGATGCCCTTTATTTCCTCTATTATTTGCCCTAGTTATTCACTAATACTATAAGAAATTTTCAATCTAAATACAACTGTTTGCTGATGATGTCTTATTAAATGTAGAAAACTTGAACCACACAATTCAAGACATTGATGAAGAAATTAGAAAATTTCAGGAAATTTCACGACTGTACTTTAATAGCAAAACTGAAATGGTGTTAATGAACCAACAATTGGATAGTAAAATAAAATATACGTATGAATATAAATATGAAGGAAACAAACTAAATTATTTAGGAATTAAAATCCAACAAGATATTAATAAGATCATTAATCATTTTTCAAAATCAGTTGAGGATGTATTATTTCTTAAGCAATGGGGATGTTTAAATTTAGCCACAATTTTATGCAAAAATGAAAAAGAAGTGATTAAGATTTTAAGTTAGATAGTATGAGGATACATAGTTGCTGAAATAGTATGGAAATGTTGGTATTAAAATATCAAGAAAATTGATATGGATGAATTAGAATACTCTAGTAGTATAATATGTTTTGATGTTATCTAATGTTGTATACTGTCTTTGAATTGTCATCCTTTCATTTTATTTATTTTATATATGCTAAATCAATAAATAAAAAAAGAAAATGCTTGCTAATGCAAAGTTTGTTGTTCTAGGAATTAAGTATGTAAGAGAATGGTTCTATATTAGAACATCAAAGTTTCAAAACTTCGAATGTTCTAATATCGACCCCTCAGCAAAAGCTGAAAATATCAAAGCAACAGAAAACCAAATTTTTTCCTATGGAAAGATTTTGGTTGTCCTTTTCTGTTGCTTCAGTATTCTCAGCACTGTGGTGGAAAGTTACGGGTCGGACTCAGGTATGTATGCGATTGAGTGCGGGTTAGGTAAGTTAGGGTTAGGGTGCGGGTTAGGTATGTGTGTGATTCTGTGGACGTGAGGGTTAGGGCGGGTTTGGTGAGTTAGTGTTAGGGCGCGGGTTAGGCATGTGTGCGATTGTGTGGATGTGAGGGTTAGGGTGGGTTAGGTGAGTTAGGGTTAGGGCACAGGTTAGGTATATGTGCGATTGTGTGGACGTGAAGGTTAGGGCAGAGTAGGTGAGTTAGGGTTAGGGCATGGGTGAGGTGAGTGTGCAATAGTGACGGACCTTAGGGTTAGGGTTTGGGTTAAGGTAAGTGGATAGTTAGTGGTGAGTGTATAGTTTAGTGTAGGGTTAGGTGTAAGATTTTAGGTGCATATGTGTGGATTGCTATTTTTTTGGTATGCTTGTGTTGTGTGTATGTGTTTTGGAACAGCAAATTATTTTCCTAGGAAAAAATTTGCTGTTCTGTATGTTCGATGTTTTCAGCTTTCACTGAATAGGGAACATATTAGAACATTTGAAGTTTTGAAATTTCAATATTCTAATAGAGACCCAAGAGAACTACTTAATATTTGTTCCTGATTTAGGGTCTTTCTGATTCTTGAGCTAAGAGGTTAAGAGGGCAGAGAAGAGTTGCAACTGGTTGCACTCTGTGGTTCTGACAGCAACATGCTGGGATACATTTCTAAGTCACTGAATATAAATGTATTCATTCACTAGATCTCAAGCAAACACCTCACGTGTACAGTCATATAAGTGGCTCCAACAGATGCGTGGCCTTATTGTAAAGTGTTGTGGATTACAGTCATTAAATAATGACAAATGTGAGATTTGGACTTCAGAAAATGCTTGCTAATGCAAAAGCAAAGTATCCACACCAGTAAAGCAAATCCCAGATGTGGGAAATGATCATGTTAAGAGCTAAAAATGAAACGAAAATCAAGTTAAGCTCTTTTGTCTCACAACACCTTTCATAAAGACTTCATCAGAGTCTGTTGTTACAATTTACCATTTCCTCTTTTAAATTAATCTTTAGTTCTTCTGTGACTAAATATGGACAAGAAGTATTATGCATGCATTAAAAGTTAATGTATATTACATATTTATTTACTTGTTTATATTTGTTTACTGAGTAGTGCACAGATCATTATGTTTGGGCATGTGAATACTCCTTAGTGTCTGAACAGAAAGTATAAAGAAACTTTCATCACTTCTCCTGGATCTTGGAATTTACTGAATGTAAATGCATGTTATACAATCTGGAGCAAATATACAAGAGTTGTTATTAATTATTAGGTAAAATCCCCATTTTTGTATTACAAAGACATAAGTTATTGTGGTACAGATACAAATTATTGGACATAATCTGGAACATTAAAGCGGCATCTGTTCTGGACTTTCATTATTTGTACTGATGTTGGTCAAAATGTGGTCAGAACAGTACAGCCACGTCAGACTGTTAAATACATAGTCTATACTGCATCAGATGGACCTTCGGTCAAAATGTCAGAACAGTACAGCCATGTCAGACTGTTAAATACATAGTCTACACTGCATCAGATGGACCATCGGTCAAAATGTCAGAACGGTACAGCCATGTCAGACTGTTAAATACATAGTCTATACTGCATCAGATGGACCATCGTTCAAAATGTGGTCAGAACAGTACAGCCATGTCAGACTGTTAAATACATAGTCTACACTGCATCAGATGGACCACCCTAGATCAGAATGGTGTAATTGGATCCACTATGAATAACTGTGTCTTGTTTAATTAAGAAATAATTATTTAAACCAAAACTTCTAAAATGGTGGAAGGTTGCTAAGCAGAACAATAATACTCCCAAGGTTGCAAATTACAAATTACACTTTTTGTGTGCACGCTTCCAGCTATCTATCTATATATAGAGAAAGGTTGAGCATGTGCAAAATGCTACACTCACACTCTCACTCTTCTGAGTCTAGCTGCCACAACAGGGCACTCCTAGGTTAGAAGGGTATATTTTAGTCCTTCACCTGTACAATTGTCCTAGATCAAAAGGATATCATTTATTCCCTCACTTGTAGAATTGTCCTAGATCAGAAGGGTATAATTTAGTCCTTCATCTGTAGAAGGGTGTAATTTTGTTCCTCACCTGTAGAACTTTCCTAGATCAGAAGGGTGAGACTGATCACTAAATCTAGCAGTAAATGTATGGGTAAATTATACTTTAATTATAAGACTATTACTACAAAGTGTCATGGCTGGGAGAAAGATGTAGAGCCTTGCTAGTGTCATTACTGCAATTAAAGATGAGGTAAAAAACTGTATTGTTAAATACAAGAACAGCATTCAGTCGGGGGGCTCACTATCAGAAAGGGGACATTGCTAAATATCAGTACTGATTTATTTAATTGATTTATGTATGTATTTATGCACATGTGTATGTATTTGTTTATTGTCGACTAAGTTAACTCTACTATGTTATGGCCTGTTTGCCTGAGCTGCACTTTTGTAGTATTTATGTAGTTAGGCTTAATCTGATCAAAACACTTTGGAAATTCCTTCCTTTATTGAAAGGATATTTAACATCCACCTACTCTACAACAAACTCAGACCGCTGGGACCTTGATGTAATATTTCAAACAAAGGACAGAATATGATGGAGCACTATGAATTAGCTGTGCATCTCTCAGACTGATATTAGTGGTACAGCTCCCAGACTGATGTTAGCAGTACAGCTCCCAGACTGATGTTAGCGGTACAGCTCCCAGACTGATGTTAGCGGTACAGCTCCCAGACTGATGTTAGTGGTACAACTCTTAGGCTGATGTTAACTGTACAGGACTCCGATTAATGTTAGCGATACATCTCTCAGGCTGATATTAATGGTACAGCTCTCCGACTGATGATAGTGGTGCAACTCTCAGGCTGATGTTAACTGTACAGGACTCTGACTGATGTTAGCGATACATCTCTCAGGCTGATATTAGTTAGTGGTACAGCTCCCAGACTGATGATAGCACTACAGCTGTCAGACTGATGTTAGTGGTACAGATCTTAAGCTGATGCTTTCAGCCTCTACATCAGTAATACTGATATATAATTGAATAGCTGGCTCCTTATTATTAAATTATATCACTAAAATATCATAGGTTCATATATTAGTACTAGGCTAACTGCCCTTATGGGTCATTTTAAGCCTAGCCATTTACCCCATGTGAGAATCAAACCCTGCATCTTGTGTCTTTAAGGTAAACACCTTAACCATTATGCCATCCTCCCACTCCCAAAGCTGTCATTCAATGCTGTCTTCACCAACTACTGCCATTACTGTACCTGTTCACTTTCTGTAGTGCCCCACCTGACCAGTGACATCACCATATAAACTAATGGTGCTAGAACAGGACAAGTTGCAACCAGGAAATAGGACAGAGGACAGTCTGATGTTCTGACCTTTACCACTGGAACTACTTCTAGAGCTGGAATGGAATTACTGTTATAATGGGAAGGTGTTGTGGTTGGGAGAGGAGCAGTTGGAAGCATCAAACATGCTGCAGTGTACATAGGAGGATTTGTTATGCCCTACTTGGACAGAATCCTGGACATTACGTATGTTGTTGCACATGTCTGTTGGCTGCAGCCCTAATCCCACATCAGTGTTGAAATGCTAACATATATCTGCTACACAATTATAGCATTGTTCCCATCACTGGAGATGTGTTGAATTGTGGGTAGAAACTCCTCCCTCCCTCCCTTCCTTCCTGACATCCAGCATTCATGGTATTCACATAGGTCAGAATAATGCCTAGGTATTGCAAAGTACTGTCTTAATGTAGCACAGCTGTTAGATAGATTACGTGGATATGATCCATGGTATTAGCACAGGTCAGAATCCCTGAGCATTGCATGCAGCTCTGGGCTGCATTGTTATCAGATAGATTACATATAAAACATCCGTAGTAGTAGCACAGGTCAGAATGATCTCTGAACATTGCATGCGACTGCCTCTAGGCAGCATAGTTATCAGACTGTGGACAGCATGGTTATCAAATATATTACATACACAACATCCATATTAATAGAATAGGTCAGAATGGTCCCTGCCAATACCATGTGACCTCCTCTAGACAGCATAGTTATCAGATAGATAGATTACATACACAACATCCATATTAATAGAATAGGTCAGAATGATCCCTGACTATCGCATGTGACCAGCCCTGGCAGAATGGTAATCAGATAGATTACATATACAACATCAATAATAATAGCATAGGTCAGAATGTTCCCTGAGCATTGTATGTGACCATCTGTGGACTGCATGGTCATCAGATAGATTACATACACAACATCTATATTAATAGGATAGGTCAGAATGGTCCCTGACCATCCCATGTGACCTCCTCTGGGCAGCATGGTTATCAGACAGATGTTCTAGCTCATCACCACTGTGGTGTTGCCCCTCAGACCACTTGTGACATCATTGCTTGCTGTAGTAAAGGGGTATCACACTGTTGGTGGAATGTCCTTCCCTCACCACTGGCATTGCCAGTGTTCCAACTTGTGGAAGGGAAAGATCAGGAAGTAACTTCCTACATTGCATATGTACCATTCATCCCATAACTGAGAATGGTACAAGGATGTACTTCGTAAAAATGAGGAAGAAAGATATCTGTCGGAAAGATGCCGAATACGGCAGCACACTATATACGATCATCATTACACATTACCTACTGTTAACGGTACCCTATCAATGTCAGGAGACAAAATTATGCAGATGCTAATCTCATGTACTCTCTACAGCAGAAAAAGACTTAAACTGAATTAAGTGACCACTGACAGGTTTAAAAGTATGTTATATATCAGTATCAAATGAAAAAATAAAAAATACCTCATTGTTTTCTATGAAATTTTCACTGCCTACTAAGTAGCTTATAATGTTGCAACCATGAGAAGAGATTTTACCAGAGAATGTGCATCTTGCCCACCCCCCTACTGTGTATCCCCTACTTATCATCCCTATCAGGTCATATACACACATAAAGCCTGATACACCAACTAATGCCATGAGCCCCCCAAACATTAACATTCCTTACCAAAAATGGAAGAAAAAAGTTTTTCTTCAAAACTGAAAAAAAGAAGAGAGAAGTAAAAAAAAAGCATTTATTTAAATTCTGCTTAAATATTTTCAGTTGTACTTGTAGTGACCTGTGCGTTGATACTTGTTTGTACATCTCTGCTTGTTGTCCATGTTTTCCAAAAATGTTAACTGTTTGCTTTTTTTTCTTTAAGATTATTCTGTGACCTTTTGACTTCATTTGCAGTTGTGGGAAGATAGTATATAACTTCAGGAATTTAACATTGTTTATTGATTATACTGCACTTGTATTTCCATAAGTAGAATTACATGTAAAAGGTAACTTTTTGCATTTTGAAGTCAGTCTGGAACATCAATCAGACTTGTAGCTTCTTTCACAGTTGTGGCAGGACTGTGATCTACTGCCAGATTTGAGCCTTATTTAGTCATTGATTACAGTATTACTGGCAAATTTCTACAAAGTCTGGTGACTTGGTCTGTGGTAGGATTGCCGTACTGGCAGTATTGTAGATTCTGCCCCAGAATTTGTGCTTCGATACTTTCTATAGCAGTATATTAAAGTTGCATTCCAGTGCCTTTCTGTTTACCTTGTTGTATCCACCCCCAATGTGACATTAAGCTAAAAGTTTCTGAAATTCTGACCACAGGACTAGAGCTCCAGCATTGGCTTTATTTAATTGGATCCCTCTCTACCAAGTCTGCTATATTTAGCACAGAGCTGCATCACCCACAATCATTTGTTTAAGGCTCTGAGAGATGTGAGATACAAGCTTTTCATCTAAAAGGAAGGGTGGGAGGTTGGCATAATAGTTAAGGTATTTACCTTATAGACACAAGGTGCATTGTTTGATTCTCACATAGGGTAGTTGGCTAGGCTTAAAATGACACAAAAGTGCAGTTAGCCTAGTACTAATCTATGAACCTGTAAAAAACTTTTATTGAAATTGTGCTTAAATATTTTAAGTTGTACATATATTGACCCGTGTGGTGATACTTTTCTGCACTTCTCTGCTTTTGGTCCATGTTTTAACCAAAAGTTATCTATCTGTTTGCATTTTTTAAGTTTTTCTGGGACCTTAGTATTGTAGCTTCATTTGCATGTGTGTAAAGTTTGTGTTATTAGTGCGAGATTTTAGCATTATTTTTACATTATATTGTGCTTCTATTTCCATAAGTAGAATTATTTATTTATTTATTGTTATTTATTGACATTTGATTACTGGGAAAGTGTGACTGGATAGGAACCCATTTTCAGTGGAGGCCCCAGGAAAAGATATCCAAAGTATTGTAAAACATTTCAAGAAAAGTGATTTTGCAATCTTTAAAAGGAATACAAAGAACAAATACAGTTTAACTAATTGTACCAAATTAGACATAATATGAAAACATTGGGCAAGAATACATGCATGTTATGTGACAATGATTTAATAGTTAGAGAAATTTTAGGCAGTTTATAGAAAAATTGAAGGGTAAGTTAGTATAATACAAACATAAATTGCAATAAAAAGTGAGAAAAGCAGGCTTATGGTATATTAGAGAGAAAGCCAGAGATGAGAAATTGATAGAACTAAGGAAGTTAAGTAAAGAAGGGAGAATAAGGAGATATAAGGTATGAATAGGTATTTGTTCACATTTAGGAATATAACTTATTTTGGAGCTGAGCAAGAATGTGTTCCAATTACACATAAAAGGTAGCTCTTTTGTGTTTTGAACTCAGTCTGGGACCTCATCACTTTTGTAGCTTCTTCTGCAGTTGTGGCAGGACTGTGATCTACAGCCAAATGTGAGCCTCATTAGTCATTTATATTACAGTATTACTGATAAATGTCTTCATAGTCTGGTGCCTTAATCTGTGGTAGGATTGCAGTAATGTCACTATTGTGAATTCTGCTCCAGGATTTGTGTTCAGTACTTTTTATAGCTGTATACATCTATTTAAAGCTGCATTCAGTCCTTTTTTGTTTACCTTGCTGCTTCTTTCAATATGTCCCACCCACTGAGATATTAAGAGTTTCTGAAATTCTAACCATAGGACAAGAGCTACCATTTGAATTTTTTTATGGTTTTAAAAGACTGTGTCTCTGGCCTCCACCCCTTATGGTAATCTGATTTGTAAAGTCCCCACCCCCTTCATTGCCATTGTCAGTTGTGTAACCTATTTAATTACTTTCCCACCCATTGTTTTCCACATATCCATAATACTAAGTGCCCACCCAGCAAACCAATATTGCACCTTAGTAAACCTCCCAGAGTTCCCATCTACTTGCCACCCTCAACACACTCTGATAGGTTCCTGAGTTAATCCTGCTCCATTCCTGACATATACAAGATTTATTTTATTGGTTTGCATTTCAGTTAACAATTTAGAGTGCTACTGTTTCATTTTTTTAGTTTATTTGCTGATGTTGCCTTTAAATCATTCTAAAGGTCCCTGATAATTGAAACTGCCTTGTCAATGTAGGTTGAGCTGCTTTGTTGTAGCATTACAATCACAAACAATCTTTCTTGGTGTTATTACATCAGGAGATTAGCAGTATCCTGTGCAGACACAAATGCCCCAGAAGTAAATTTTATTTATAAAACTTCCCTTAGAACTGAAACTTCTCACTTAGTGAGGCTTAAACAAGCTTAGAAACAAACAGAGCAGATAGTTTGCACATTGAACAGCAGTGCTATCAAATCTTAGCACAGTCTAAACTAGTCTGATGCCAAACTCCACAGACCACCCAAAAAGACCTCTGTATAACCCATTCCGTGACATACAGTAGCCCACCCAAAATACATGTCCCAGCAACATGGATATGCAGTCTCCATAGCCAGCTTGGTAGATATGTCCATCCTGAGACAATATAGCAATTGTCACATGTTTACAACCAACCATTTAATCCTTAAATAAATAAATAAATTATGTGAGAGGTGCACATATACAACTTCATTGCAGGCAAAAATCTCACATACAGACAAGGGTGTCAGGAACACACTCGCTACATGCACTACAAATAGTTTCTACCACACACATAGACCAACTTATGCTGAGGCACTAAAAAGCAATCTTCACAAACCTCAAAGACCTCCTAAGCCTATAAATGGTAATGCCTATACTCAGCAATATCATAAAAATCAACACCAAATACCACATATATGCCTACATGTAGTGGAGCCCCAAAAGCAAAGCCCATAAGGCAAACAAATTCATTACCCAAGACTCTTGTCATAGGGGACTCCATTGTTTGACAAACAAATGCCCCACTCACCAGACTGAACAAGGAGACAATAACAGTTGGTTGCTTATCTGGAGCCAGGATCCACCAAGTTAAACATGCACTCAGGTCACTACACCACAGGTACCAGTATAATTCTATCATAGTCCATGTGGTAGTTAATGACCTGAGATGTACTTGCCCAGATTATATGAAGAGTGACATTGTTCATCTTTATGAATATGTGTCTCAGACAGCTACATGCATTGCATTGAGCAGCATTTTACCTTCAAGGATGATGGCACATGAACAAAGATGATTGACTTCAACCATTAGCTTAGTTTTTGGTGTCTTTCCAGGGGAATTCGTTATCTGTCAGCGTGGGAGGACATGGCAAACAAACCATGCTGCTTTGCAAAGGATGAGCTGCACCTGTCTCCCCTAGGCTTCCAAATACTGACTAAAATTTTATCCAACCCCTTAGAGCCTTTTTTAGGTAATTCTAAATTGACTATCCTACTCACATAGCAAATAAAACTCAAAGAAGCCTAACGGTGTTATTTGCTCAATGCTAGGAGCCTAAACACAAAACTCCAAACCCTACAAGCTCTCCTCACTCTGGAGAATATAGACATCTGTGCCACTACAAAGATGTGAGACGTGGCTTAAAAATGCAAAAAGTATTCCAGCCAGATATTTAAACCATCAGCTGCACAGACAGGGACAAAAGATGGATAGGTCGCAATTTACATTAGCAAAAAGCATAACACCACTTTGGTTAACACATGATGATGCCCTGGAATTTATCTATATACAAATCACCATAGACAAGATCCCATACCTCATAACAAACTATAGGTCGCTCTCTGTGTCCCTAGAATCCCATACCTCATACCTAGATCTACTGGACTCACTCACCATTAAACCAAATACCCTACTCATGGGAGAGTTTAACTATCTGTCTATAGACTGGGAAACATACACTGCCTCATACTTGCAGACACAATGATTCCTGGACTTTATCTGGTCAATGGTGCTTGTGTTAATAATGTGCATGCCCAGCAGAGGTCCAAACATACTAATACTCACCAATATGGGACAGCACTGCAACCTCACCACTATCTCATGTCCTCACTGGTGAGGTCAAACCACAAAGCTGTCTCCTTTAAAATAAAAATCAACTCTGTAACACCAGCATTAAAAAATAAATTATATTACAAAGAACAGAAATATATTTTAGGTCAAATCAGTAGTAATAAACAAGGTGCATATAAATGTAATAACTGTCTATATTATAGACACACACACACACACACACACACACACACATATATATATATATATATATATATATATATATATATATATATATATATATAATATATAATATATATATATATATATATATATATATATATATATATATATATAGGTTCACTAGGCTATTGGCCCAAGGGCCTACATAAGCCTAGCCAGCAAGGTTTTATATATATGTATATAGATAGATAGATACATGATCATACATCCAGTGAAGAAAGATAATTTCCTCATAATAGCATATAACACATGTGACATTAGGAATATGCTCTATATGGCTTTATGTCAACATTATAAAGCCTTTTATATAGTCATAACAAACAGGAAATTAATGGGATGTATATGTGATCATTTATCTGACATAAGTAGAAAGATAGCAGGCTGATAAGTATAAGGGATTGAATGGTAAGGTTTCCTTAAGGCCAGCCCTTAAAGGAGGAGGGTTTCTTAGGTGATTAATTGAACATCAATTAACTAACTAAACAGGTGGTGTGAAAGGAGGCTGTTCAATGGAGGACTTGATGATATGATTTGTATTTATCTGTGAACTTGTGCAAGTATTGTATATGGTCTGAAGAAGATGACAGTGTTCAGTGAAAGTGCTTACCAGTTTTGACTTGGAATTATTGTTGGATTTATTGTGGTTTTATCTGCCTGCCATTAAATGTGTGCAGAATTGCAGTGGCGGTATTTATTTTCTATCTATTCACATGTGTTTTACCACTCTGTCACCTCTTGACAGATTGTTTTGCTGTGTAAGTAGAAAGATAGACACATATGCACTGTATAACCATATTACTGAGATGACTGAAAAACATCAGTTCACGTTTGTTATTTTACAAGTTAGTTTTGAATAAATTAGAGGGGGTGATTTAAAAAACAAAAAACGCTACTGAAAAGGAAGAAAGTAAATGAACAGTTAGATTTAGAGCTCAGTTGTACACGGATTTAAATGGGGCATTTACTATTAAACTAATTTTAAAAGAATTAATTAATAAAATAAAGTGAATGTTTCTTTAAATGTTTGATCGTAGTTGTTGATTAATAGTCACGTGTTTTTTAAGTTGACTGTTTAATCAATTGTTAATTGGGTTATACTGTATATAAGGACTTTTGCTTGTCTGATATGGTCATTTGCCTGAAAAAGCTATACTAGCGAAAGTATTACTTGTGCTGTTTTACTGATTGTTTCATTAAAGTTTTACAACTGGTAGTTCTGGTGCCGGATTACTTTTTATTTTTTATTTTTTTACTTGTAACCCCAGCAAAGCCTGGATCAGTTAGGAACTATCCCAAAGCAAACTACATTCTATTAAATGATAGTTTGCCAAAATTCAGTGCCCTTCCCAACCTTGAGAGACCCTGTACAACTGTGTAAATGGCTGTATAGAGGCTTCTGTACCTACTAGAAGTAAGACCAAAACAAACTCTAAAAACAAACCATGTAGATGGAATCCTAACTTTCACAGGATATATAACAAAAGGAAAAAAGCCATGGCTAAAGTCAGAAAGAGCAACTCACATAATGAGAGGAGTTCTCTACCTAAATGAAACAGGAAACTGAGGACTAATTAAATCCATCAAGGCCAGTTATGAGGTCAGGATAGCCTCACAGGCTAACAACAAATATAAGGCTTTCTACTGCTCTGTCAGAATCTTCAAAGGCAGCAAACATCAGTGTGGCAAACTAGTGGTCGATGATGCCACCTTCACTGAGCAGAGTGATTCAACTCACTGGATGACAAATTCAGCTCAAACTTCACCCCCACTCCCATCTTGCCCCCTCATGAAATAACTACTAGCATACCCCCCCAACTATTAACAGGGAGCAAGTCTTGGTGGCTCTCATTAATGCTAAAAACACAGCCTGAGTGAGCCCCAACAATATTCTGAGATGCCTCCTAAATAGCTTGAAACATGACCTGTCAGGACTACTTGAGTCACTTTTAAACTATAGTCTCAAAACAGGCTTTTACCAAGAATAGAGGACTGCAGTGGTCATCCCACTTCACAAGGATGAAAGATCAACTGACCCAGAAGCTACAAATATATTAGTCTGATTAGTGTAATATGCAAAGCCATAGAATGAATTATCATGGAAATGATCAAGAAAGACATACACAGCCTTCAGACACTGGACCCATCCCAGTTTGGATTTGTCAAGGGAAGATCATGCCTACTAAACCTGGTGGACTTCTTGAGAAGGTCACCAAGGCAATGGATGAGAGAAAAACAGTGTATACAGCTTACCTGGACCTGGCTAAAGCATTCAATACAATACCCCACTTGGGTCTTGTTGATAAACTCCCCAAACTGGGCATAAACCCCTACATAACCTCCTGAATTGCCAGTTGTCTCACAGACAGGATCCAGGAAGTAAGGATTGGTGAGACCACCTCTACTAAGAGACCCGTCATCAGTGGGGTACCTCATAGCTCCATGCTTGGAGCACTCCTATTTGCCATCTACATCTCGGAGGTAATGGCTAATGTCATGGGGCTTTAGCTGGCCAGGTTTGTAGATGACTGAAAGTTGGGAACTATCATAGATTTTCAGCATGACACAAACAAATTACAACAGGGTCTAACACAGACAAATGACTGGTGCCAAAGTCATGGATTAAAACTCAATACCAAGAAATACATTAAAGTGCCTTTTGGGATAACTGCCACCCAGGCTAATCACTCCAGTGATAACACACCCCTAAGAACTGGCCTGGTAGTCAGGGATCTGGGAACATATGTAAACAGTAATATGGCCTTTAACCAACATGTGGCCAAGACAGTAAGAAAATCATTCTGTGTTGCCCATTTTATAAGGAGGGGCATGGCATCCAGGTCCAAGGAGGTCACAACTCCAATTATTCAGCCCTTATCAGACCCATCATTGAGTATGATGTCCCTTTTGGCATGTACCTGACCAGACATATACAACACTTCGATTATCCACACAGATTCCTTACCAGGAGAATCCAGGGTATAAACACATCATCCTATATGGATCACCTTAAACCCCTATCCTTGTCTCCTACAAGTTACCGAGAGGTGCTGTAAGCCTGGCATACAAGGCATCCTCAGATCCAGATCTGATGGACCATTTGTACATCCACAAAATGAACAACATCAGATCCACTAGATCCAAATATTTAAATTTTGCTTTAGACATAAATAAGACGTGTTGGTGAGAAAGATATACGTCTCAGTGGATCCTCATGCTCTGGAATAGGCTCCCCATCCATTTGTAGCAGAATCCATTCCTAATTCTACTTAAGCGTAACCTTGACCAGTGGATGGGAAACTGAAAATTTGCCCTGGGTCATGCCCCCATGTTTTTTTGATAGACATAGGCAGACAGTAATGCCCATACTAACATAACTTTCCCCTTAACACATAACCTCTGGTAGCTTCCTAACTAACATACCCTCTCATAACAAACACCCATAATACATGGGGACACAGTTGGGTTGGATTACACAGCTAAGTTTATAAAGGCTTTGTTTGTCGTTAGCCTAGTATATTCCTATGAACCTATGAATCTAACCTCTCTCAGTCATTGAATATAGGCTAATTTGTAACAGTATAAAAATTATACATGTGAATGCTGAAAGCATGTGCAACTACAGGATTTTACTGAGTTACTCGATCTACATACTACAGAAATCTATTACCAGGAGCCTAGAAAATAAGACGTTATCTGCTTAAAGAGACTATAAAACTGGGTATTTTCTTTTTAAACCACAGAATGAACTGAGGTGATCTTATTAACTGAAGGGCATATCATAATGCATTTTTAAGTGCATGCATCTTAATAAGAATCAGATGTCAGGCATCTCTAAAACAGTTGTAAACATTATGCAAAAATAAAAGATCTAAGAATATTTATTTAGAAAAGCTAATGAAAAGATGGGGTATTGTACTAGAATATGACAAGTATTCCAACATAACTTGATGAGTTTAAATTCAATATGGACAATTTCTATAGGAACAAGTGCTATAGAATGTTGCTGACCGACTCCTGACATAAGCAGTTTTCTGATATTTTGATTTGCTAGTTTTACCTACCATTCCAAAAATGAACTAGTGCTGTCTGCATAGGAGGAACATGTACAAACAAATTACAGCAGTGTAAAAGCTGTCATTCTTTGTATGTTAAGAAGAGCATTCCCAAGGGGCAGCTTAGCAGAAGTGTCAGTGACAAGGTTGTGTCTTACAAACATCATGAAAAAGCATATCAGATAACATCAGATAACTTTTTTAACAGCGGTATCCTAGTAGGATTCTAAGTCAAACTTACTGAAGGCAAATTAAAAACAATGGCTTGTGGTTATAAGGACACACAGAGACCTAATTATTATAGAAAGGAAGATTCATAAAAGTTTGCTTTTCCACCAAGTTCACTTACAATTCTGAAGTACTAGAACCTTAGGAAATGTGGGTGCTTGTGTCTCTCCCCTCAAACATTTAAGCAGTTGTACAAATGTGCTTTACCTGGCCTGATATGCAGTATTAAAAAAAAAACATGAAATGGAGCTGATCATTTTCCCTCCAACATCAGCAGGTACTAGGAGCTAAAGAAGCAATTGGAGGAAAGGCTACAAACTAAAGGTGTTGTAGAATAATGCATTACATCATTTTAAACAATATAATAAATATAATAACTCTGTTAAAGCATTCTTCCAACTTCAAAATTTTATTTGTAGGTCTTCTTTTATTTTACTGCATTTTTAGCTCAACAAATGACTCAAACCTGCAAATATTAAGTTGGACTAGTTTAACATCAGACTCATTTCTATTAACAAAGAAATATTACGTGATTATTATCATTTAACTAACTTTTTCCATGTTCAACATGAGGTTGGGGTATCATGTCAACTGTCACAACCTCTCTTGATTCAGAACTATATTCTTCTACCTTATAAAAAAGGTCGTATGCACAACTGTTGCATGTCTTCTATCACAAATCCATCCATCTCATGATAGGATGTCCGTGTTCTTTCCTTCTTCCTGTCTCTCCCAAATTTTCTTTACCAGATCATCTGCTGCTTTTACGTATAAGCAACCAAACCAATATTATGCTGTTCAAGGAAATTTTACATACATTCAAACAAAAAGTTTTTGTCTTGTCTGCTGGCAGCAAATAAGCAAATTATGAAGATGCCAGTAACACAACTGTTGGTATTTTTCTGAGGTCATGCTGTCAAAATGAATCTGCTGTGCCTTGGCATAGATACTGATATTTCTAAAAGTAACTGAAAGGATCACCTTCACATTGGGGACAGCTTTCTCCTCACACCTCTGATGTGGTTTTTGTACTTGTTCATCATGTGACTCACTCTTGGTGTGCACAGGGGTTCTTGGATGTGTGATGGATTTACCAGAGCCATTGGTGGTCTTTGTCATCTAATTCTGACATTTCAGACCTCCACCTGCGACATCCTATTCTGTTATGTGAGTGTGCTGCAGGCCATAAAGGAAATGGCCAAACTGGATCTTAATATGCATTTCAACATCTGAATATTGACCGTTTCAGGCAGTGTTGTATATTACTCTTGATATATGTATAATGTCAAGGTGCTACTACTGCTTTGTTTGTGACTTTTTGTCAGACCTCTCTGTTCAACAGTGTGTGTTACTAAGTCATCTATGACACAAATACGTGCCTTTTATCTTTCTGACCTGTTATAAATTCTTTCTTCCTCGTTTTTTAACCACTGATACCACAGGGCCTTATATCCCAGGTTAATCTTAACTTATCTGTCTATTAACATGGAAACCCATACTATAGTGCAAATTTTAGCAAAGTGCATGTTCGTAACAAAATGGATTTTTGTCACTGTGATGAAATGAATGAGAACATTTCCATTTAAGTAATATAGTGACAGCAAAGGTCACAGACCTGAATAACTGACTGTGTTAGTGTGTGTGTGTGTGTGTGTGTGTGTGTGTGTGTGTGTGTGTGTGTGTGTGTGTGTGTGTGTGTGTGTGTGTCTGTGCATGCATGTGTGCGTGCATGTGTTTGTTTGTATGTGTGTTTGTAATTTGACTTGGATATTGATGTTAAAGCAGAATTTGGCTTCTAGTCACAGTATAACTAATCTTTAGTAAGGCGCATTGGCAGTGGTAGTACACATTAGTTGTTGAGTCTCACCTTCGAAGCAAAAGTACCCCTTTTTTGAGATTTTGCTGAATGGAGAAAGCCAGAGGTATAGAATGATTTAGCAGACGTACCATAAACTGATCACCATGATACAGTACAGACGGATGTCTCACTCCCATCGAAGGACAAGATGAGGTGCATTCATTTTTACAGGTTTGTAGGTACTTACTAGGTTATTGATCTGTGAGGAGCTTAAGAAGCCTAACCTTATATTTGTCACGGTGGTTTTTTCCCTTATAGTTTGCATCTGAATAACCCAGAGATGGGCCAAACAAGAATATATTAAGAAAGTTACACATTTCCCTTATCCATAAGGGACAGAGGTACTAAACTGGAGGTGAATTTGTGGTTACCGTTCCATTCAACCAAATTACATTGTGGACTGAAAGATGGTTCCACAGAGGTGGTATGCTCTGTGATAAAAACCTGTACCCCTAACATCTTTTGTTTATTTTGAAAAGGAGATTGCGATCCCTTGACTGGGTACTTATGGTACCATTGGACTTACAAATGCATGGTCTGACAAAATAGATTCTGTTGAAGCACTATACATGAGGCAGAGGCAGCTCATGTATGCTACTGAAATGGGGGACAAGGCTTTGAGATGTCCTATGTCATTTTTTTTCGTGAGAAAACATTGTGGGCATTCCATTTGTGACAACTGTTTGGACAGATACATACAGAAGGGAAGTATACTCAATGATGGACTTAACGAGTGTCACGTACCATGGAATGGTTATACCCCTGGATCTGGACACAGTACCCTTAAATACAACTTTGCAGTGAAAAAGGACTTCCATGCAATAGTGAATACATGATCAAAGGACAGTTCATTGTCAACATAGATTCCTAGATCCCTAACTATGAGTTTGATGTTATAATTATTAGGAGAGTCATACTTACCAAACAATACAAGTATACACTTCTTGGCATCTAGTTCTAGTCCATTGTTTTAAAACCAGCTATTTGTTCCAAACAGGCCATCCTCTGGGGAGTTTATGATGACACTACAACCTAGGGTATGCCATTAGTGAAAGGTCTGTTGGGAAAGGTACATAGCAATTGACATTTAGCTGGGAGAGTTTATCTAAGATACCCGAGTGTGGAATGGTGCCAAAAGCCATAGCACGGTCTACAGATGCACTGAGCACTGTTTTGTCCTCACTCATTACTTCAGTAACCTTTTGAAGAAGCTCATCAAGGTAAGTAGACAGGACTGGTCCTTGACAAATCTGAATTGGGTTAGGTCAAGTCTACACATGACCTATATGATTATTTATTAATTCCATAATGATCCGTTCCATAGTCTTACAGATGAGGCTGGTCAAGCTTATAGGTCGGCAATTACCCAGCTCCATTGAAGCATCAACGTTGTGAAAGAGAATGAATGTTGCTGCCCTCCATTCATCTGGAATGAATCATGTTTTGAGGCTGATATAGAATAGCTTCTGGTGGGGACCAGATGAACCCAGTTTCAGACTGCCCAGTAGGCAGTCTAGTATATTTTCTGGTCCCATAGATAAAGTGTTCTTTGTCTTAGATAGCACCTTGAGAACTTGTTCTCAGAATATTTGAGGTGGGGAATAGGTGCAGGTATGTGCTCTAAGAATTTTGGAGGGGGGATGAAGTTTAAGCTACATTTGTCTACTTGTATGCCCTCTAAGTCTGAGTATGCAATGCCATTTTTATTAGCTCTGCACAGTGTTGGGCAATGTTTCTGAGATTTGTAACATCATTAAAGAAGTCTTTGGGTTATCCTTCAGCAGGGTGGCTATTTTTACCTCATGTCTAGGGTTGATTATTTTGATTAGGCTCTGGAGTTCCTTGTTTGTTTTGCAAGAGCATTTTAAACATTTGGGAGTTAGATTTATTGTTGCATGCAGTAATTTTTTTTCTTTTATTACCGAACCTGTTTATATTTGGTTCCACCCTAGGGTTTTAATTTTGAATTTGGCATTGTCTTTATTTCTGATGGGGACAGATGTAGCTATGCGGCTATTTACATGTTCATAGAATTTGGGAGTGAAGGATTCTACATAACAGTGGGGTCATCAAGGTAGAAGGGGATTTTGTACTAACCCACGTCATCGCTTAGTTTTGGTAGATTAGCCTTCACATACTCTCTGAATACTAAGTTACTGGTAGATGTTTCAGGCTTCAGTCTAATGGTGAATGTAATTGAGTTGTGGTCTGATTTGACCAGAGAAGAAGTTACAATTGGTGGGGAGCAAAATTGTCCCACATTGGTAAGGACCAAGTCTGGGAATTTATTGACTCTGGTTGAGTTGCAGACTAACTGGTCTAGGGAGTTTGTATTGATGAAGTCCAGAAATCGCCGGGCATGCATGCTTGACGATGTGCAAGTCTCCCAGCATATGGAGGAGTGGTTGAAGTCTCCTAAGAGAATGGCTTACTACACAGGGACTCCATACTAGGAAGGAGATATGAGGCAGAGGAGACACAGTGGGGTCCATATAGGTAGCTACGATATAATATGGGGGTTGTTAATAGTAATTTGGAAGTGAATGAGTTCTAAGTCATTATCATGTCTAACAAGTCTGGAAATGATTTTAAGAATATGGTGACACTACTATCTTAATCTAATATTGTGGGTCTAAAAATCTGACAGTCATTGAAATGGTCTTGATCCAGATCTCTTTGAAGATGCATATATCAGTGTTTTCCAGGATAAGCAGTGCTTGTAGGGAGTGTATTTTTTTTTTTTTTTTTTTTTTTTTTTTTGTTAAGGCTCATAGTTTTTTTAAAAAAAACAGTTCCTTAATGATACCCAGATCCTGTTTAGTTATGTTGGAAGCTTTAGAAGATTGACGTTGCCTACAAAAAAGACACTATGGGAAATGGATAAAAACTTAGCCAATATGCAAAAGCCTTGGGGAAGAGGTGCATGCCATACTTGGCAAAGCAGTTATGACTGTCTACCATCTCTTCTCAGGCTAATATTTATTGTACACCCTTTGAATGACACTAGAAGCTAAACAAAATGTTGAAATCAATAATCTTTTGTTCATGTTGTGGCATAATTCTTGATTATGGTAGACTGCTGCTCAAAGCTAGTGTCACACTAGCCTCAAACATGAATTCCAAGTGCTCCATCATGTCTCTCTTGGGAGGTACATCTCAAGTCATTTACTCCCACACGTACTGTGATTGGATCATATGTGCACTTGTGGTGCAAAGACCTGATTGCCTAAGTGATGTGTTAAATCCTTACAACTGTGACCCCTTCTCTACACAGCCTGGTGAATGGTGCATTGGTGTGCCTCACTATGGAGTGAACAATGAATAAGATATTGCACTATGTGGAGGTTTGTCATGTGCTTTTGAAGTGAACTGATGTGACTCTTAGATTTTATTTATTCTTTCTTGATCAGATTAGTCTTGCTAGGCTAGTGGCCTCTTTTCACGGAAGACTCAAGGAGGTATTTATACTACTGGGGAAATTTGACCTGGGCATTGGGAAACTTCCCATATGGTTTTTGATAAGAAACGTGAGATCTTTTACATCCACCTAAGCTACCACCAACTCAAGCGATGGGACCTTCGTTTAATGTCTCATCTGAAGAGCAACACATTCAGGAGTGCAGCACACAGCTTGTGCTGCACTGCAGTGTCAACAATTCATCTGACTGGTGTAGGATTAGAACCCACAGCCTTTTGCACCAAAGGCAAGTGTGCTGTCAAACCACTGATACTGCTACATGTATGTTTCATGGTAGATGTGGTCTGTGTTGTCTGTTTGTTAGGTTCCTGAGAGTATTTGTTTCTTTTGTTACATTTAGGAGGCCTTTATGGTTTAGATAGATTACTTTTAATACCCTCAGCATATGTAGGTCTGTGTGTTTGGTCTTAACCTTGTGAGCTTTGTTTAGTGTTTGGTTGTCTGGTCCTGACAACCTGCTTGTTATTTGTTCCGGCTTTGTTAGATAACTTTATAACATTGTGTAACTACATTTCTTGCACACCGTGTCTGCTGTGCTAATTTATGTAGTAATTGGTTGTCACTGAATATGAAATAATTACTAAATTGTCTCACAATACCCATTTCAACCAGGTTAGCTAAAGAGACATTTCATTTATATGGGCAGGTCATCAAACAATTCACTGTTTCATCACACCCAGCTGAAACAAAAATAAATATAATACTTGCAAGGCATATCTCTACATTTTTAGAATATAAACCACTAAATGATTATGTTGCTAATGTTGTACAATGAATGTCCAAGAACTTTAAATTGCATGAGCAAATATTCAGTAGCTTAACAATATGTTATTATTGACTATTATCACTAATTAGGAATCAAACTTTAGCAGCTGGCATGTTAGACACCCCTTATGAACCATAACACGATGGCAGTAAGCTTCTTTTTGGATGCTAGTTTATTGAAATATTTAATGAAATATGAAAATGTATGCCTATTTGCATAACTAATAACAGAAATAATGCTCCGTATTCCTTAGGATGTTCAACATAAATTGCATTATTCACAGTTTCTTTCAGTATCATCTAAAATTTCCCCTGATGCCATGCAATAGTTTGTATGTTACTTGGTTACAGAAACTTTAATGTATATATAGAGACATTACACATCTTCATAAGTGGTAGAAAACAAAGGACAGTGACAGTGTAGTTTTCTGTTTCCCACTATGACATTTCAGATTCTGCATCTCAATAATCTGTCTCACTCAGTTATGGAAATATGAATGTAAAATTTAAAATACAGTATAAATAAGGCAGCTACATCTATGCAATGCATTACAGATTAATAGTGTTAGTATTATCTTGTGGCATACCTTGTCCTTTCATGTGGTGCTTATTATTAATCGGTAAGTAACTCAGTTAAGGTCCAGCCCCCCCCCCAAAAAAATCATGACACCATAAAGAGCTGTCGGTCATAAATGGAAGTATACAAAAACACGGTATAGGGTTTAAATAAGATACTGAAACTTTAACTGCTATTATATACAACTTATATCACATATACGCTTCTGTTACTAAAGAAGATTGTTAAAAAAAATAAAAAAGTTGATCTTTTTAGATCAGTATGTGCCTACCTCCAGGACTTTCTCATGTGACCTCCTTTTCTTTTGGATTGACACCATGACATCTGCTTCCCTTTTAATTAGGCATTTACAGAGTTAATTATGGTTTAGGTTCTTTAATGATTTCACACTAATACAGCTGCTGAAATTACTTTAATTGACAAGGTTATTTTGGCAACCTTTTAAATGAATATATGAGCATGTGAAATTAACTTGCTAACTTGCAATTACTAAAATTATCACCTAAAATGTGTAATACAGGATATACCCATGACCCACACCTCTCAAATTTTTTGTATAAGAAATCTGGACAAAACCTAAAATGATGGAGGGGGACAAGGCCCAAAATAGGGACAGATTTTAAATATTGCTCTTATAAACTTACAAAGTTGTTAGACTAACAGGATTTGTGTTAACATGCATTTTTCTGAAGGATATGAAATCTGAAGCTCAAATGTATGTCAGCATTTAGTGACTTCAGTCCTCAGTGATTGCCCAGAAGACCACAAATTTTGTTAGGACGTGACCTAAAATATGAGGCAAAAATGTGGACATTCTGTGAAAAGAACGGTGTGCCATGGTAATTGCAAGCTGGTGAAAGGATCTTGCCAAAATGCATTTTCGTTTGCTCAGACTTTTGTTTGTAAAAAAATGAGTAACAGTTTAGGTTTTTCCATCTCTGTGCATAACATTTTCTATATACTGTAATAAAAGCCACATCAGTATTCCATAATCATTCATAAAAAGCATAGTCAGGCTACACCATTAGCATGCAGAAAGAAAAACAGCAGTTTACCCTGACAAGGGTTTTCTGCATCACATTTATTAAAAAAGCAGTAACGCGTATTGTTTTACTTATAATGTTAACATATCTGGTGAGATCTTAAGCAAATATATAACCACTAAGTCTGAATCTCTCTGTGGGAGGGTTATAAGGGAAAGAGGTTTAGCGGACTGACAAGAACTGCAAAGAATATAATCCTTAAACGTCAGAAACAATGAAAGCTTCAGATGTTCATATACAAAGGAAAGTAATAAACATATTCAGGCAGAAGTGTCACAAAATTGTAAAGTATGGAACTATCCAGAGAAAACGCATGTCTCATCATGCTGTTAAGGTCCGTATGTGTTAAGTCAGGCCCAGCATTCTTTCATTCTGTAGATTTTTTTTATTTTTGCATTTACTTATTTATTTATTTGACAATCATTATACATCTCCATACACAGCAGCCTGTTTTCAGTGGTGATGGTGGAATGTTAGTAAAGCTAAGTGATTTTTTTTTCAGAAAAATGTATGTCAGCAAACACAGTACAAAGCAAGCTCAGGCATTTGGGTTATAACGTGCAACCTTATCAATTAGATTAAATTGTCTGCCATATTTGCAGCTCACCCATACTCCTGACATAGGCCAAAAGATAGAATAGCAACTTCCTCAAATGGAGCTGCTATGACCCATAGTGGATAAAACGATAATGTCATATTGTGTAGTTGGACCACAGCTTTAAAAGACGTCCGCAGCTTCCATTAGGAATGCCGACAGATGCACCTACTTTGCTCATTGATCTCACAGGCCCTTTACATGAAGAGTCTTGTTCCTGACTCAGATCATAATTCTTAGAACTATAAATTCCGGAAAGGTTTTGAGTAGCTGTTATTCATCTTTATTATTTTTTAGAATTGATATAAGCAATTGTTTTACATCAGATGTGCTTCATTTGTGGTATGCATTTAAAATGCTAAAATGATTCAAGAAAATGTTATCAAAAATGTGATTTGCACATAAATGCTGGAGACCATTGAGCTACTGGTTTTTAATGCTAATCCCAGCATAAAGACAGGATCTTTCTGTATAATTAGTTTCAGTAGCAGATTCATCAGCATTGCAAGTAATAGTAACTTGGGGACTACACCTTTGCCTTTGTTAAAAGGATGATCAAAAGGTAGTGGGTTTGATTCCCCACACCACATGCTTAGGTTCAGTTACCAATAGTGACATGACTATGCTGCATTCCTAGTAGCTGTTCTTCAGATAATATGTTAAAATAACGTCCTGTCATAGGTGGTGGTACTTAAATGGACGTGGGGCATCCCATGACCTTTATTAAAAAATAGTTAGAGAATCCCCTTGTTATCTCAGGCATATTTTCTCTTTATGTATCAATACTGTTTTACGTATCCTTCAGAAAGAGTCTCAAGTGTAGCAGGACTGACCCATCAACTAAAAGTAAATCAAAATAGCTAGGACCGACAAGTACAAATCCATCATTCCAAAAAGTATTGACTATTTTTTACAGGACATAAAAGTGCACATCTCTGGGTCTCGGTAAGTCAATTACAGAACTGTGTAGCAGAAATATTTGCTGTGTTAATGAGATGTAGAAATTACA
Source organism: Protopterus annectens (assembly GCF_019279795.1). Lineage (NCBI taxonomy): Eukaryota > Metazoa > Chordata > Ceratodontiformes > Protopteridae > Protopterus > Protopterus annectens. The sequence continues at coordinate 405,153,128 of NC_056740.1, read as the reverse complement.
ATAGCATCAAAAGACTTTTACCTATGTGAGTTGAATCTCTAGTGCTAGGGTTGACACCCAGCACAAAGTCTTTGTGAAAGGTACAGCGATAAATGTAAAGTCAGTACAAATAACATCTGAGGGCAAACAGTGCCCTTGCTAAGCAAAGCAGGAGCCATTTTGCCAGCCTGCCTCAGGTCTTTTAGTGAACTCAGGATTAGTCATAAACTGAAACTCCAGCTGCAACTCTGCACCCATGCAAACACCTAAAACGATGAGTTTCAGACAGTCACATTTGAATTATTAAATAAAGAACAAAGAAAACTATAACCTGAACAACATTTTAGTATGATATTATGTAACCACACATTACATAGAAGCTCATATTAAAAACTGTAGTTTGTAGTACAAAGACACGAAGAAACATTCCTTGCATAAAACGAGGCATGCTAATTTTAGTGCAGAATTTCACTATACAATTTGTTTCATCATCAGAATACACTTATCTGTCGTACAAAGTGAATACATACCAAATACACATATGTTTTTTTTATTTTTGCTAGTTTGCTTAGCATGTGGTGAGTAAATAAACATAAATGCCAAATTGTATATATTTTCTGTAACAATAGTTTACTGTTGTAACACAGCACATGCAACATAATATAAAGTTTTCAAAACTACAGTGAAGAACTATTCAGTAGGAACGTGATTTATTGATGTGGCCCACTGTATCAGGCAATATTTTATTATAGTGTTGCTTTCAATAGACAGTTAAAAGGCCTCTTCAGAAACTGTTTCAGTTATTTCATTCATTCATTTTATATCAACCTGAAGAACTCAATTCTGGGTCACAGAGGAACTGGAGCCTATCCTGGGACTTATTTTATTTTTTTACAGTTAATACGTGTTAAGTCAGAAAGAACTGAATCTTGGACAGCATGCCAGCCTATTGCAGTGGTTTCAGTCTCATTGAGGAATATTAGTGATTGATCAGATGAGTATTGTAAATTTGGTAAGGCAACCCATAGATACTGAACAGTTTAAGGGATGACTTAGAAACTTTGACTTTGTCAGAAATTTTAGTTGCCATTACAGAACACAGATGTCAAAGGTCAAAACTAGGTCAATAGAGTGGACTTGGTTCATGCAGCGTATTGCTCTAGCATCTAGATTATACTGCAGGAAATAATTTTGCTTACATTAAGTATCTTTTTCATACTACAGTCTGTGCCACACAGTTTCTCTTCCTCAGTATCACATTCTTTTGGAAGTAGCAGGCAACTGCAAAAAAATTGTACATTTTTATTTACTTGTTTGATTTCAACTGTTGTTTATTGGGGTACAGCACTGATCTGCGCTATCTGATCACGTGACTTGCTCAGAGTCACACAGTTAGGGAATGGAGGCTGAGGGAATCAAACCCTAGAGCACTAGACCACAGGAAACAGCTCATTGACAGATTTTTAATTGTCTGCACCAACTGCCACACATCTTGTTTGTCATTGGCCAGACCAGATAGTGCTCATCTGGAAAGATAACATCTTTATGATTGTAACTTTAAGATGGAATGGCAGAGAGAATCCAAAGAATCCAATTCAGGAGGTAGATGTTTAAGCAGTAGACAGAAGCTAAAATTATATGGAGACAAGGGGAACAAGGATCATGACTGGATAATCTTACTCTGTGGATCGATGAGTCTAGTAGGTCGATAAGATTGGGGAGCTGCAAGCAGTGATACAAGCAGGAAAGGCAGACATTGCTGCTGTCACAGATACAAAGGCCAACGACAAGGGGGAGTGGGACATGCAAGTGCTTAGGTATAGGTTGTTCAGGAATGACAGAGAAAGGAAAGATAGAGTGAAGCAGCTACCTACATGAAGGAGATCAGATACGAGGGCACAAATCAGGAAGAACACCAAACCTGAATAAGGCAAGGATATAGCCAAGTTAGAAGCTAGCTTAGATGCCATGTTGGTTAAGGTAGATGAAGTGGTCAGCTGGTGTTTCATCCACCAGGCACCACAAGAGGGGAGGGTGACAGACTGGAAAAGAGAATAAAGGGGTAGGGTAGGACTGAGGGGGTAATACTCATGAGGAGGGGTCTGAATCTACTTTGAGAAGACTGAGAGATCCTTAACTCCAGGACAAAAATGGAATGGAAGTTGACTGACATGTTGGACAATGATATGTTCAACCGATACAGGACTTGTACTAGACAGGATATAATTCTGTACGTGATCTTAGCAAGTGTAGACAGTGTTCCAGATGTCCAGGTTAAGGCATCATTAACCAGCAATGATCATTCTACTGTATAGTTTAGAGTGGGCTGAGGGTAAAACTAAAGAAGTCAGATTCAATGGTGTGGGATTTTAGAACAGAGGGATATGTTGTACTGAAGGTCATAGTCTCAATTAGCTGACTAGCAGCAAATGAAGGCAGTAAACAAGTGCTGAGAATGGGTCAGGGATGGAATACTCAGAACTATGGACAAGTAGGTGAAGAAGAGGCAAATTACAGAAACAGAAGAATGTCAGTGTGGTCACAATGATGTTTACAGCTAGGGCAAAAATAGGGCCTACAAGAAGTAGAAAAGAGTTGAGTTGAGGATACACACTACAAGAAGGTTAGCAAAAAGTCAAGCAAAGACAGTAGGGGCAAAAAAGGTTAAATTTGAAAAAGTGAGTTAGTAGAATGGATCAAGAAGGGAAGCAATTGTTTTAGGTACATAGCAGAAAGAAGGAACAGAGAGCTAGAACTGACCAGGCTGATTAGACAAAGCAGGGAGCTCACACAAGACTGAGGAGAGCAGATCTGCTGAATAAATACTTTGCCTCAGTCTTCTGAAATCAAAGCGAGTGAAAGAGAGCCAGTTTATTAAAAAAATAAATCAGGTACTGCTCGTCTCTTCACTGGTCCTGTGTGCTCCCCATTACACTAAGTCTAGCAAGTATCCCTGAAAATATCCACTATCGCAGCTGTAATTTCTTTTAACTGTGTTCAGTGAACTCACTCAAGTGACTGGGAACTGCAAAGTGCTGGAAGAAAGAAACTTACAGCATCAAAAAAAAAAAAAACAGTTACACTAACTCTAACAACTGTCCCTGAAAATATCGAGTATTGCAGCTGTAATTTCTTTTAACTCCTCAGTGAACTCACTCAAGCGACTGGTAAAGTGCTGGAGGAAAGAAACTTCCAGAGTCAAAAAATCAATGTAGATCTTAGTCGGGACTCTGATTAATTAACTGGCTTCTTATTTGGTATTTGGAGAGCACATCACCAGGGACAATATCAAGAAGTTTCTGTTTTATTTACCCCCCACCCAAAATCTGATAAATAAGCACTACAGGTATTTGTCTCCTCTTGTTGTTGGGTAAAATAGTAAGCTTAATTACCTATAGCTGTAGTTTTTCTCCTTACAGCTGTTGCTAGTGTATGTTGTTGTTTGTCTTTCGGTAAGGGGTCACCACAGCGGAACTCCAGTCCGCTAATGATTGGCAGTAGATTTTTACGAAATGCCGAGGTGCCAGCTCGATGCCCAACCTTCAATGAAGGCACGCCCGTTTACACACGCATGTCTTTCGAACACTACCTAACCGCAGGGAGGACATGCAGATTCCACACAGAAGGCACTCCCAAGCCCAGCCGGGAATCAAATGGGAGAACCTCTTGCTGTGAGGAAACAACGCTACCGCCGTACCACCGCGGCATTGTATAATACTAAGCAAAACAAAATTACTGTATAGTTACTTTTGTGATTACTGCAGTCTATCATGATTTCTGCAGAGTATTGTTTATAATTAAATAAAAACTACTTGCTTTAAAAATAAAATTTGCCAAGGGACTACATTTCCTTTAACTTCCTACCTGTTTTCAACCCAGACCATTTTGTTGATTGTTTTTTCTGGTCGCAAGCACACTGACTGGCTCTACCCACTCCGTTCACCCTCGCTTCACTCTGGCTCTCTCTGCTCCCCCACCTTACCCCCATTTCCCACCAACCTCTGCTATGCCTAAACCTATTTCCAAATAGCCACTCCACCTAATTAAAGCAATCCTATCACAACTAAGAAAAATCCAAATTTATATCATTCCAATTATCCAATTAAACTGTATCATACTAACTCCCATATATCACACTCCACTTACTTTACTACCTGCTACTTTAAATTTCTTTATGTAATAAGTCATAACTTGACAAAATAATAGTTTTAAATCCTCCACATATCAAAACTCAATTACAATTAACAATAATTCCCAACCACCCATCACATTATTACTTTAACTTAGATCAGAAACAGCAGTAGTAAAGTTAACAACACACAATCTACATACACTACCCCCTTCCCCGGACCCATTACAATTAAAACATGCAAATGTAATAATAGCACCAACTATCTATAATCCCACAAACATAAACCATGCACCATTTACCTTGCTCACACAACAATCTTACCCTAATGTTACACAGTAATACAATAAGTCTATATCAAAATTTTTAGTTCACATTGCATCACAGCTTGTATTTAGTGAGGACATTCACCCGAACCCTGACTCCCAAACAAATCCAACCCATCTGGATCTTCACACCCCAACCCATCCCCAACAACTATTAATTCTCCCCAGAAAAGGTATGGACTTACTAGTACTTAATATAAATCTCAGGAGCACCATGAACAAAATTGAAGAACTGCATGCCACCCTTGCTCTATATACTCCAGATATAGTCCTTAGAACAGAAAACCTGGCTAAAACCAGACATCTCTAGCAACAAAATACTTCCCCCATGATACAGCATACATAGGCTAGATCGACAACAGAAAAGAGGTGGTAATATCACATTTCTATACAAAAACAATCTCATTTTAGAAACTTTAGACCTAACCATCCCAAATTTTAACAACACCAAAATGCTGTTTTCTAAACAAACAATTAATCCAAAGAAACATCTGAATACAGTAGGGTTGGGAGGGTGGCCTAATGGTTAAGGTGTTTGCCTTACAAACACAAGAGGCAGGGTTTGAGCCTCACAAGGGATAATTGGCTAAGCTTAAATGGCTCGCAAGGGCAGTTAGCCTAGTACTAACCTATGAGCCTGCATCCAACCTGGAAACAATCTGACTACACTAAAACAGATCCTAAATTGGACAGCAACATCCCTCCCTCAGGAAACAGTTATAAAGGGTTATTTTAATGTGGACTGGCTCTCCTGTAGCTCTCAAAATCCCACTGACCACATTAACTTACACTGTTTCTCACAAACAATCCAAAAGTGCAGTAGAGTAGACAAAACATAAAACAAATATTCAATCCTGGATTGGATCCTTACAAACAGGCCACATTTATCCCTATACGCTGACAGTCTCCCAGATAGCCTCAACGACCATATTCCAACTTACATTCTCCAACACCGAATAAATCCACAAAATATCACCTACCACCAAATCCGAGATAATAAAAAATGATCCCCAATACTTAGTAACTAGTTTAAAAAATGCAATTGGGCACCACTCAGAGATCTCCCTTTAGATACTGCAGTTGAATACTTTAACGCAACCTTCATCGGTATCCTAGATAGCTTGCCCCCCTCCCAGAAATCATAAGGATAAATTCCAATTGTGTCCCTTGGCTAACCAAAGAAACAAGATATCTATTAAAATTAGAGATAAGGCCTGGGAGAAGTAGCTCAATCACAAAACTACAACTAACAAACAAACATATCTAGAACTATGAAATAAAGCTAAAAAAATGCTAGCCAGAACAAAATAAATTACTATAGCAGTATACAATCAAAAAAGCAAATAAACCCACAAAAATTCTGGGCTACCACCAAAAAAAAAATTCTATAGCCAGGACTAACTTGTACTCCCTCCCACACTCACTGATACTAAAGACAAAATAGCCTCACAATTTAACAGATACCTCTCTAAATCCATACTAGCCCTCACAAACAATAATTGTTCTTCCCCTACCCAGCCTCACATAGTACCCACACTAGATCCCAATAACTTCTCTTTCCAACCTGTCCCAATAAATACCACAGTAAAATATCACAAAAGGCTTAAACCTACTACACTTGCAGTTGACTATCTACCTGCTGAATATCTAAAAATTGCTGCAGAAGTGATATCCTATCCAGTATCCATATTAATAAATATATCCATCTCAGAACAAGAAGTCCTTAAAATTTGGAAAGCACCATATATCATCCCACTACATAAATGTGGAATCTTGACAGATTTATCAAATTACTGGCCAATAGCTATACTATCAACGTTATCTAAAGTACTTGAGAGCTGCAGCCATTCACAAATCTTGAACTATCTAATAACCAACAATCTTCTATTTAACACTCAGCATGGTTTCCATCCTAATCATAGCACCAACGCTGCCCTTGTTAACTTTATTTATTTATTTTATTTATTTTTATGTTACATTTGTTGACCGGGATAGTCTGACTGGATGCATGTCCATTTTTCAGCGGAAAGGAGAAAAAGTCCGGTAGTAGCAGTATACATACATACCATATACATTTATTACATATTACAAACGGATCATTTCTAACTGTCCATAAATACCACAAAATACCACAGTAAAAAAAAAAAAAACACTTACACCTACTATCTATTTATTTACTAACATTATTAACCACCATCTCAATAATGGCTGCTTAGTTTTCTCCATCTTTCTTGATCCCTTTGATATTGTCTCTTATTCTAAACTCTTAACTACATTCTTGGAACTTAAACTTAGCCATTCTGCACTTAGTTGGTTCCGACAATATCTAACTGGAAGCCAGCAACAAAATCTCTCTACATTACGGCCTGTAACCTTGGGGGTACCACGAGGATCTATTATGGGTCCTGTCCTTTTTATTATCTTTACTAACAATCTTCATAATGTCACCCCACTTGCCTCCATAATTCAATATGTAGATGATTATACCCCGATTTGTGCTACCCCAACACTACAAAAACTCCAAAAAATCATCCAGCAGACATTCAGTGCTGTGGAATCTTGGCGAAACAGTGCACAACTTACATTTAACCCTAAAAAAAACAAAACTCATGCTCTTCTATCCAACTAGAGCTGCTGAAGCCCACTCAAAATTCAATATCTCATAATTAAATAATACAATTATTTCTCAAGTTTGCCAAACAAAATTACTTGGAGTGGTCAATGACCATAATACAAAATTCAACATACACATATCACAGAGCATAAAAAAGTTCACAAAAAACTAGGAATCCTGTACAGAAATCAACAATTTCTAAATACATCTTGAAAGGTCACTATAGCAAGAACCTCTCTTATTGCTATGCTACTATTCACCTCACAAATTCTTACAAACATTAAGAAATCTGACCTAGCAAAGCTCAGAACTTGCTATAACAAAATCACAGTTTTCCACCATAACAAATTTCAGATCCTATCATTGTTTGGTTTAAAACAACTATCCTGGCTCGAACTACCAAATCTATTTGCTTATAATCAACTCACCTTCACCCATCGAATACTAAATCCACCAGAAAAAACACCAGTATTCCAAAACCTTCTAATACACTTCTCCAATAACAGGGTATTACATTCCAGTAACAAATCCTTCTTAAATATATCCATACCTAACAATGCAGCAGGAGTTTCCCTTTACTCCAACTGCATAGCCAAAACTTGGAATTCCCTGCCATTAATGGATGGCATAGTGGTACAGTAGTAGCGTTGTTGCCTCACAGCAAGAGGTTCTCTGGTTCGATTCTCAGCTGAGGTACTTTCTGTGTGGAGTCTGTATGTCCTCCCTGCATTCATGTGGGGTTCCTCTGGGTGCTCTGGTTTCCTCCCAAGTTACAAAGACATGTGTCTGGAGCATTGCTCCCCAGGCCTCCCCTGAAAATTGTCTTCATTCCAAGTCAGATTTTCCCGGTAAACAAATGTTGAATAAATAAATATCAGAACAACTACTAACACTTTGAGCTTTAAAAAGCTGTTCAAATCACACTTATCTGAATCACAAACCTGCTCTTGTACAAACCTTGGTTAGGAAATAGATGTCTTAAGGCCACTAAAGGAACACAACCTGTTATTTTTGTATTTGAATAGTATACCCCTACTAAGCATACGTATACTTAACTTGATTGTTTTCTACCTACAATCACAGTACCGCTATTCTTCATATCCTGTCTAGACTATATGATTATATCAGTGAAATGTATAACATGTATTTTCATTTTGTAATTCTATGCAAGATTGAATCAATATTTTTATCTGTACATTGTAAATGTATCTTACTGTTGTTTACAAATGTGGAGCTTTTCCCCCTGGGCCTCCACTGAAAAAGGACATTTTGTTCAGTCGGACTTTCCCAGTAAACAAATGTAAAATAAAATAAATAACCAATAAAGAGTGCCATGCTGGCAGGGAGGAAGGGCAGAATGGTAAGAAGAGAGGGCAAAGAATGGGGTATAGACGGAGGAGATGTAGAGGGAACTGGCTGCGCAAGGACCAGATGAGCTGCCTCCCAGAGCCCACAGAAATCTAGCTAGCACACTGGAAGACCCCTAATGAAGACCATTAACAAATCACTGGCTAATCCAAAAGTGCTGAAAAGATGAGAAGAAAGCAGTTGTGGAATTTGTATATGAATGGGGCTAACTGGAGAACTACAAGTCTGTTAACCTAACAATGCTGTTTGAGCAGGGCATGGAGAAAATCCTGAAGAGAACTCTGGTAGTATTTCTAGAAGATAACAATCTCCAGGACAGTAACCAACATGAATGTGCAGCCAGAAGGAGCTGTCAGTCAAACCTAATGCAGTTTTATGACTGGGTAATGGGTGAACGTCACAGGGAACTGCCACTTATATAAAGTCTACCTGGAGTTTAGCAAGACTTTTGACTCTGTCCCACATAAGAGACTGATAAGAAGGATTGGGGATACCTACACAGTTAGATAGTAAGGCACAAGCAGTTCCTGTAAGGAGGCAATGTCAGGAATTATAGAAGTAACTAGTGGAGTACCACAGGGATTTGGTCTTGGTTCAGTATTCTTCAGTGTGGTTTGTTGAACATATCTGATAGAATAAACTGCTGGCAAGGCAAAGATGGATGCAGCAATGAATTATGGAAGAACAGACCGATGGAAATTTGGAGAGGCCAAAGAAAGTGGAAGACTGGAGATGGTTGAGGTTCAGTGACAACATATGGACTTAAGCCACAACCCTTGTGTAAAGTATCAGCTGTGAGAAGGGGAACTGATGTTAACAGAGATGGAAAGGATTGGAGGTGTTAATCACATCTGCAATGGACCACCAGAAACAGTGTGAGAGGGCAGCAGCAGCAAATGGAATGCTGAGGTTGCATAATTGTCTAATAAAATGGATTAATCCAATTGTACAGGGCCTTGATCAAACTACATTTTGAATACTTCTGGAGTACATATAAGGAAAAATATATCATGTTGCTGGTGGGAATTCATAGGAAAGATACCAGAAAAATCCATAGTATGGAGGGGACAAAATGTGGCCATAGGCTAGAAGATCTAAAACTCTTCTCACATCTGACAAAAAGAGGAGTAGAGGTGTGATATTGGTGTAGAGGTGTGATATTGGTGACACAAGGAAAGAGGAGGGAGTAAGGCCACAGATTATAGGGATAACTACTTCCTAGATCTCCAAAAGTACTTTTTCTCAGAGAAGATTGAGGACCCATGAATTGGACTACCGGAATTGCTGGTGGAGAGAAAATCCAGAACTGATTGAAGAGGACATGAGAAAGGTGAAAAACAGGGTAGGAGGAGTGTAAAGATGGAGGGGAGGTATAATGTTAAGGTGTCTTGTCTCCTGTCATCAAGCAAATGTGATGTAGCAGATACTACGATTTAAGTACCACACGCACTAAAAAATAAATGTGAAATGACAAAATGAATAACGTAGTTTATCAAATGAAATCTTTAAATAACTATCTGGAAAGTAGGTGAAATGTTGTTAGATAGTCCAACACTAATAATGTGTTCACCTGAATTATGAAATAAAGTAAAACTGTATTTTTGACATTACTCTATAACTGACTTTTTGCACCTATATTCTGAAACACCATTCAAATAAGGAGAAAGCACTAGCCTGTCAGTGGGCATGTCCTTTAAGGAGGCAAAGCCAGAAGAAAATTAGAAGACTTAATTTCTGTACCAGAGGAGGATTTCAGGGTACAGCTAATGTTCTTCTGGCTTTCTTTGAGTACATTGTGGGAATTGTCCCATCATGTCTTCAGTGGAAGACGTACCAGATATAGCCTCTGGGTGAAGGCCACAGGGCAGATCCAGCTACAGCTAGGTCAAGAAGTATTCTATGTCCCGCAGAGTACTACAAGTGTTATTCTACAAGTTTTTTCCTTATTAAAAAATAAACGAAAAGCAGGCTAGGACCTTGTGAGAGGTATTGCCACTGATATGGGATGGAGGCAGAGGAATGAGTTATTCTAGAATGGGAACAGAATAAAGTGTCCTAGAGAAAATTAGGATTGCTCCTTAGTAGCTAACATTTTATTCTCGGGTGTACAAACGAACAGTAATGTCATGCACACTTGGTATGCTCACAATTTCAAAGTAGGGAGTATAACTTTGTGACCCCTCCCCATGAAGATGTCCTTTCTCTAACAGGAATTAGACATCACTCACTCCTGGTACATAAATGGTGGGTTAACATTCAGCATTAAAAGTTGGGCACAGTTTCCCTTGGTAAGTGCTAATCTCAGTTAACTACCTTAACGAGTTGGTGGGTAAAACCTGACAGAGTAGTTAAGGAGGGAAAACACCAACTCATAATGACACAACATTCAGCAAGCATTCTGTAAATGTCATCAGAAAGGCATATGGAGTGGTACACATAATTTTAAAGACAACAGCTATCTAATCAATAGTGAATAGAATCCGACTGTTTACCTCATTTATTTGCCTTGCGATAAACGGCACCTCAAACTTTTGCAGCTTTGTGACCAGAAATCTAGTCCAGTTGTAAAATATCCAAAGATTTCTTACTGAGAAAATAATGGCCACAATGATTTGAGTTGAAAAGGACTAGTTCATTTACATCATTAAAAAATAAATTAAAATATCCAGACTACGTCAGCAACTCTCCCTATTTTTGTATCATTAGGAGCAATCTCTGCCTCACATATTGGACCGTGAGGGATCTTCTGCATTTTTATGATCCACTGCCTTGACTTTATTAATAGTGGAGTCAGTCTCAAATTTGCCATTAACAATGCTACTATATATGACAGATTTAAGTCACACATTGTCTCTGTTACATCATTGCATTAGACTTCCCCAAACCTTTAGGTAATATGTCTCCCACAGTGCCTTTAAGAATCAGTTAGATGAATATTCATATGTTTCAACTTGAAATAAACAATATCAACCTTATTAGTGGGTATTAGGCCATAAGCTCTCCTCCAAAGCTATGAACCTATTATTCCTGATGGTCATTAATTTCTGATGTCTCTCTAAAAATCTGTCTTTGGTGTCTACTTTTGTGTTATTTTGAACTCCACCATATTTCTGAATTACAAGTTCCAGGAGTATGCAGTGTTTCATGATGTTCTGCCATCAGAACTCTTTTCTTTGTTTTATCAGGTAACCTGAGAGCTGTGAAATGGGACCACTAATAGAAAATTAATGCAATAAGCTCAATCCTCTTTCTGTTTTGTCTCAAAAGAAGTACACAACACATTAACAAGTCTGAACATTGATGATTTTTTTTACGTATTACATATTTATCTCATGTAATTAATTTTAGCTGGCATGCACAGACACACACACACACACACACACACACACACACACACACACACACACACACACACACACACACAGAAACATATAGACAAATGGACAATATACCATTAGATATGTGTGTGTGTGTGTGTGTGTGTGTGTGTGTGTGTGTGTGTGTGTATATATATATATATATATATATATATATATATATATATATATATATATATATATATATATATATATATATATATATATATATATATATATATATAAAAAACACAAACTTCTTTTTCTGTCTTAGTAATTAAAAACAAAAACCCTTATGGTAGATTGAGCTTTCGTCCTTTATTGTATAGGAACTTCATCGAATATATATATATATATATATATATATATATATATATATATATATATATATATATATATATATATATATATATATATATATATATATATATATATATATATATATATATATATATATATACATATATCTATATATATATATATATATATATATATATATATATATAGACAGATATAAGCATAAATAGCTAGAGCCCCTCACATACACATACACTTTTTTGCTCTGTTATAATATAGGAATATTGCAGAATGAAAACAGAAGGTAACAAGCTGTACATCACAGGAAGCTTGTTTAGTCTGCCCCTTAAGTGCAGTAATAGTTACCACTCCTCCTGACTTCCTACTCATCCCATACGTTTTTGAATAACATTGTGGATTTCCTCTGTGTAGCCTATTCTGGTAGCCCTTCTCATGGGTCCACAACTCTCTCCGAGAAGAAGTAGCTATGGAGAGTAAGGCAGAAGATGGTCCTTGCACTTCCTCCTCTACTGCCTACTCCATGCCATACAAATCTTTCTAGCATTTTTTTTCCTTCAGATTCCTTCTAGTACCTAATATTCCTTTCCTTGTATGGCTTCCTGACCTGGGCACAGTACTCAGGGACTCTAACTAAGAGTACTGTCATGAATTGCCTCTTACATCTTTGTTTCTATAAAATATCTCCTTGAAGATACCCCTAGCATTCTGTTTGCTACTACCACTGTTCTTTGCTCTGGTCCTTAAAATCAGTCCAGGTGTGAGGAATTCCACTCAGGGTTGTCATGGCCCAAGTGCCGTAATTTGCACTTGTCTGCTTTGACCCTCTTCTTTTGCCGTCTTCATAGTATTATGCTTTTTTTTTAGCATTACATGTTTACCTGGTATAATAATTTTAGCAATTTTGCTAATTAAGTAAAACAGTAAAATTCCATTAAAATGAGGTTTATGAGCAGTTCAGTAATCATAACTGGTCTGTTATGTGTCAGAGAAATAGATTCCAAGGAATTATCCTTGAGAGCATAGCTCAAGTTGTACATTTCTTGGAATCCATTTCAAAAACATTTAAAAAATGAAGTTATGACTGGAGGCGAGATCATATTCCTTTGTAATATAGGTGATGCTTTAATTACCTCTTTGTATTTCCAATTCAAAAAGTGCGTTAGTTCAAAGTGTCTAATAACATTCAAAGGTGAAGTCACCCCACACTGTCACATAAAGGGCAGCCGAAAACGAAGTGTTAACTCTAATCAGTCAACAGGCCTAAAAGCTGATTGACACTTTGCTCTGTCATGCTTTTGTGTTTTGTTGCTTTTTGAGTGGCAGCATGAAGTATTGTTACAACTTCTAAATCTGCTAGTAGGTTTCTAATGCAGTTGTGTGGTATGCACCTTGCTAGAAAAAAAACAAACTTGCATATATGTGAATCTTGCAATTTTTTTACTGTAATCAGGCTCCGCCATGTAGTACAAGCTTGTTATAGTGAGGAGTTTATAATTTTGGAGCATAACCAGCGCACTCTTTATATTGATAGATTTGCTTGTCTGCTGCACTCAGTACAATATTTACTGTTTGTTAACAGTACAACTTGCATGACAAATAAAACACACCACATTTATTTATCGATGTTATCAGGATAAAGGATGGAGTAAAGAGTGCCCCTTTTTTGCTTACAGTTCGCCTCTAGCAATGGTGACAGTTTTATTGAAACTGCTACAGTACACTCACAGCGTATATACTGCATGTACAAATCGTGCTTTAGCCATCAGACAAATATGGCAGTTTTTCCACTCGTACAGATTTGCATCGTTGCTGTTTGAAATTCTGTTACTATGTAGCAGTTTCCATTATTTCTGTCATCCTATTTTTCGGAGTCTCTCTTGGAAAGAGACATTGTTGATGAACACAGGCAGTTCATCTGGTCTACAAACAAACTAAAATTTTAATGTTTGCACTGAAAACAATTAATAATGTTGGCCTGTTTCATTCTTTGCGCTTTCTATATTCTGTATTATCCACTACTGTCATAGTATGTGTTGGATCAGGTACTTAAACAATCTGCTGTTTGTCTCAGTCAGAATTCCCTCCTCCATGGATATCAAGGAACATGTTTTTCTTCCTAAGTCCCTAAGAAAGATGTAGTTGACATTATAGTTTCAAGGCTAGCAAGAGGATATCTTGTTACCTCAAAAGGTAAAGCATAAAGTTGTTCCTGGGGTTATACAATTATTTAAGCAACATAAATAAAGCATAACATGTTTGTAGTAAGATGAAGATATACATACAGCAAAATGTCTTAAGCTTGCAATATAAACAGGATATGTTGGAGAGACAGATATGTTTCTCAGAAAATTCCCATTCTCTGGAACAGGCTCCCCATCCATATGAAGTAGAGCTCCTCCCTATCCATATTTAAGTGTAACTTGGACCAATGGATGGGTGATCGGAAATTCATCCATGGCCTGGTGCCCATATCTCTAATGGACAGATGCAGTGAGTAAATCACATTCTATATAAATCAGATTTGTGGGTCACATTTGGGTTGCATGGCTAGGCTTATAAGGGTCCTAGCCATCATTAACCTAGTATACACCTATGAACCTATAAGTTTTAATTACAAATTTCCAAGTATAAGCTTAATGGGAAACTGAGTTACTCCATACAACTTTTGGTAACTATGCTAACCATGGCCTTGCACACATTAATTGAAGGGTATGGACATTGTTCATTTAAGATCTGAGGAAGTAGAATTTCAGGTACTCTGCTGTTAAGGTTTGAAAGGGTTAAATGTAGCCATAGTAATGGGTAGTTCCTCAAATCTTCTGGTAAATCTGAAAAGTGGATTATACATCTCCAGCTATAAGATCAGCAGCGGGAGGAGCAACACTCTAATTATTAGTTATAAATTCATAAGCGGCATGTTACTGATACATCCACGTTTTATAGAAAATGGCAGATAGTACAGGTTAGAGTGGTGAGGTAGGCCAAAAAAGCCTACATTCTGCAATGTGATTTGTGCCAAGGGGAAATGCTGTGCTTGTAACCTCTATTACTGTGTCACTGGGAATCAGCTCAGTATAAAGTAACGGGAGGAGTCACTGTAACGGAGGCGGTACACAAAAGGTCAAAGCATTTTAAGATGGCTGCCCTGCTGTACAACATGCTATCTGATAAACACATTTTATACACTATCACAAATTAGTATGCAACATCCTGTGGTCATGCTGCATAATATTTATTGAGTGATCAGATGTCCTTTTACAAAGTTATAAAATCTGGAGTATGATTAGGTGTTTTTAAGAAAAGGAGGAAGGAAGGGATTCCCACAGTTTAGTGCCAATAACAGAGAAATCACAGTTGGAGGAGTGTAACATGGAGTAACGACTGGTAACATGAGTTGTTGAGGTTCCTGAGGTTATAAGAGGGTGCCAGTCTTATTAGTGTAGAAGTTAAAGGAGGAACAGAGTGTTCACAAGGGAGCTTGTATACCTGAGAAGCCAAGCACAGGTCTGCCCTTTGTGTAACATGTAGCCATTTAACTTTACCTAGAGTAATTCTGTAGTGTTCATATTTGGGGGAGTTTGTAATGAATCTGCAAATGTTGTTAGAAATGGCTTACAGAGTAGATGAGTTTTTAGCTGTGGCTGTTAGAACCAGATAGAGAGTCCATATTATAGCAGGATTCCTCTCCCAATGGCTGATCTGGCTAGAAAGGGGGATCAGTTTTGTACACAAAAAAGGAGAGAGAATTGATCTTGTTCACATTTTTTCTAGATATAAATTAAATGAAAGGAGTGGGAGTCTAGCCAGAAGCTAGGGTATTTGTAAGAGGAAATTTGTTGCAAGGGCAAATTGTGATCTTTAATTGTTAAGGAATTAGCAGATTTTGAATTGAAATGTTTTGTTTAGTCCTGAATAGCATAGTTTTCGTTTTTGAGGAGCTGACTATAAGGCTTTTGTTTTGAACATCTGAATGAAGCTGCAGTAGTCTGATTGAAGGTTTGTTGAAGAGTGATGAGACATCGATTAGAATGGTAAAGAACCACGTCATCTGCGTAAATAAACAGAGAAAGGGGAGGCACTCATTTGACAAGAGGAGAGGAGATGGATATTAATGCTTGTGTAGATGTAGCAGTTTGAAAGGTTGTTTTGGAACCAGAGGAAAGCATCTGGGCCGATGCTGATATGGACAAGGTAGTCTAAGAGTGTGGAGTGGTCAGCTACGTCGAATGTCCTGATAAGATTTATAAAGATGGACCTTGGCAACATTCTTGTATCCACTGCCTTAAGTATGTTGTCTGTGACTAGCGAGTGAAAGATGGATGTTCCTACCCGACCAAAACCTTTGATGCTATTGGGACAGAAGATGATATCTGGAGATGTGGCCTGTGACTTGGAGATGGATCTGTTTTTCAAAGATCTTACAAAGGGTTTATAAAATGGATATGGGCCTGTAGTGGAAGAGGTGTATAGGATTTTTTGTTGTTTGTTTGTTTGTTTAGGAAGTGGTTTTACTGTAACAGTTTTCCAGATATTAAGCATGGAATTAGTAGAGTGACAGAGATTATAATGATGTTGCAGGGGTTTTACAATGAGGTTTCATCAATGATCCACAGATGAAGGCTGTCTGTACTGGGAGACATCTACTGGAATTCACTCAAGGAGCGGGGTGATGTCATCAATAAGTATCAGTTTAAATTTGAACTGAGGGGTGTATTCTGGAGGACGGTGGCAGGGATGAGAGGGATGTGTCAAAGTCAAGTCAAAGTCAAGTCAAAGAAAACTTTATTGTCATTCAGAACTACACAGCAGTGTAGTTGAATGAAATTACAAAGCTTCATTCTTAATGCAGGAAACAGTTCCACATATAGATAGAGAAATATTAATAAAATATCACAGTAGAAATTTAATAACTAGCAATTTGTAAGTAAAGTAGGACAGCAGTGACCCACACCCATCTGAGAACAGGAGACAATGAAGAAAAGGAACAATATGAAGGCAATATTGTCAAAGTAAATTGAAACAATAGCAGCATATCTATGATTAGACTGAATTATTGCACAGTGTATATTGCACTTTACAGTCCTTCAGTGTGTACGTCAGCCACCTTAGTATTGCACTTAGTTATTGCACATCCATAAAATAAGCCCCTTGATAGGCTAGTTATGTAACAGAAGTCATGGTTTGCACAACGAAACCACAGAAAAATGAATCTAAATGAAGTAACTAGAACCACTGCTGGTGAGGGATGGAAAACGGACACCACAATCTTATTTTTAACGTTTTCGTTCGATTTAATGCAACTGAACTTCTTCAGAAATACACCCAAATGTATCACAAGGTATAAATACCTATCTAAAACATCACATGTGATTGATGACCAATAAAAATGTGTGTTCAATTTACTCTAATGAATAATAATATAACCATTTAAAAAAAAAAAAAAAAATATATATATATATATATATATATATATATATACATACATACACACTTTAAATCCCAAAATTGTGTAAATACACTTACATAAAAGATAATAATAATAATATTAAAATCTCTGTGCCTGTAAAAAGCATTTGATATTAATTATGTCGTTTAAACCTGGAAGCTGGTCAGCGTTTAACATGATTTGCCAAATTGCTTCGCGGCACTCTAGAAGTGTTTTAAAATCTCCACTAAAAGGTGCATTGTTTACCCTTTCCAATACAGAAAATGAAAACTTCTTGAACAAAGGACACTCCAAAGAGTGTCTGGCCAAAGCATTAGACATCCCCTTTTTCTTGATGGCCAAAATGTGTTCATAAATACGTTTGTTCAAAGTACATATGGTTTTCCCAATATAAAAATGCTCACAAGAGGTGCATTGAGCTAAACAAACTATATTGGTGGTTTTGCATGTATAGTGTCCTCTTGCTGTTAGGGTCCTGTTGTTGTGCCTAAATACGATAGTGGAAGTTCCACTAATAAATCTACATTGTCTACATGAAAAGTGCCTAGAGTGAAATCACAAGTAAAATCTAAATATTTAGATATTCTCTCTATGTAACATCAAGATGATTTTAGAGAGAAGATCTAAAGGTTTAGGTTTTACTTGTGATTTCACTCCAGGCACTTTTCCTTGTCTATCATGTAGACAATGTAGATTTATTAGTGTTCAAGAAGTTTTCATTTTCTGTATTGGAAAGGGTAAACAATGCACCTTTTAGTGGAGATTTTAAAACACTTCTAGAGTGCCGCAAAGCAATTTGGCAAATCATGTTAAACGCTGACCAGCTTCCAGGTTTAAACGACATGATTAATATCAAATGTTTTTTACAGGCACAGAGATTTTAATATTATTATTATTATCTTTTATGTAAGTGTATTTACACAATTTGGGGATTTAAAGTGTGTATATATATATATATATATATATATATATATATATATATATATATATATTTTTTTTTTTTTTTTTTTTTAAATGGTTATATTATTATTCATTAGAGTAAATTGAACACACATTTTTATAGGTCATCAATCACATGTGATGTTTTAGATAGATATTTATACCTTGTGATACATTTGGGTGTATTTCTGAAGAAGTTCAGTTGGATTAAATCGAACGAAAACGTTAAGAATAAGATCGTGGTGTCCGTTTTCTTTACCTCACCAGCAGTGGTTCTAGTTACTTGGTTTGGATTAGTTTTTCTGTGGTTTCATTGTGTTACATTTGTGGTACTGCTTGTGTGATGTCGGGAGAAGATACACAGGACACTTTACTCAATCTAAGCACCCATTCTGTTCCTGAATTGGGTATCAATTTTACTGAGCAGATGTCTGGAGTTATTGTTGGAGCTATTCGTGAGGCGTTTGCCAGTCAATTTGGGAACAGGAGCACATCTTGTGCTCAAACAGGAAGTGGACATGAAGACGTTTCACAGAAATGCAACAATGTTGCAAAGCAGAATGCCGGTCGGCAGGGAGAAATGGCATCTTGTGTTAATTTGGTCAGCGGACAAGGTTTTCCAACAGATGGCAACTCTGCAATTTGCACTAGCGGCATTTTGGACTCAGTTTTGTCTGATGATAACAACAACCCATTTTACATTGGCAATAATCAAGTTCAGTCCAGATAAGTGAGTAATTCAGTTGATTCATCCAACACGGACATTCATGATATTTGCAAAGACGACATTTTTAGATTAGAAAAACTGAGTATAAAACTGGTATCCCTCCAATTGGAAGTGTTTTATTTGCAAGAAAACATCAGGCTCAAGTGTGTTCTTTTTGGGTTAAGGCTCTTCAAATTTCCTAACTGTGTTGTGCAGGGCGACGACCTGTTTTCTAAGTTAGTTGATTTGTTTAATAACACAGGTTTGCGTTTTATGCAAATGTTGGTGGATCACTATCAAAGTGAAATGGTTTCTCTTAGAGACCAACTAGAGAATTTGGACAACAAAATCAGGACTTCTGAGGCCTTTAATGCCTTCACTTCTTTGTATTTGGGCATTGAAGCCAAAATCAATAGACACAGAGCCTCAGTTATCTCCAGAAAGCAGGGGAAATTAAAAAGAGACATTGCAGCTTATGCTGCCCACAAGGCTTACTCAGTTAAAGTTGTAAAAAAAGATCGTAAACAGGATGTGAACACTAATGACTTTTCCAAACAGGCCAATAGAGGCAATGATATTGGTAGGGACAGTATTCTGGTCAACACTTCTGGTACTGTTTTGGGACACACCAGGTAGAATACTAATAACAACAGTAATGTAACTGTGTCTAATTCAGCTTCCCCAGTATTGGCCACCGTTAATTCTAATATAGCAGGTCCTTTTTTGGTGGACAGCTCTGGGAACAAAAAGACTCCCAAGTGGTCAAACAAGGTACAAACAAGAAACAAGGGGAAGAGCAAAGGAAAGAAGAAATATTAGAATTTTCCATCAACGTTCTAAATCTAGCTGACATTCCTTTATCTCAGAACATGGTTTCTGTTCTTAAGAAAGGATTTTCTTTCATTCCATCTAATATAGTACACCTTCCCAAATTGATAGTTGATTTCAAGTTATATTGTAGAAAATTAAATTTGAAGTACATTTTTGATGGTGTCAAGATTCCTGATGTACATCAACAATGTACTAAGAAGAAAAGTACTTACAATCCTTTATTGAATTCTACTTTATCTGTGTTCAGCAAATTATTTGAACAAGATTTCAGGAAACTTGACAGTAAACAGCAGCAGGGGTCTAATCTTTCCAAATGAGAGGCAACAGCTCTTGATACTATGGCCGAAAATAAAAACTGGCGTATCATGAAAGCTGATAAGGGAGGAACTATTGTAGTTATGAACTCTGTTGACTATGTGTCAGCTATTCACACATTACTAGCTGACGAGCATTGTTACAAAAAAGTAAACATTGATTTCATCACTAAGAGTTTTTCTAGATTAGACGCTTGCCTATTTGATTTATTTAGTCAAGGTTGTTTTGATTTTTCTGTTTATACATTTTTGCTTACAGAATATCCCAAAATTGCTACACTGTTTGAAATACCGAAGGTGCACAAACAGGAAGAACACCCTTCCGTTTAGACCTATAGTGTCATTTGGTTCTTCTAAAACAGAAACCATTTCCATTTGGTTAGACGATTTCCCAAATCCGGTGGTACAAAATTCTAAATTTTACCTTCGTGATTCTCGGAATCTTTTGGAATTGTTGAAAAAGATTCAAGTGAAGGATACCAACATTCACTTTGCTTCCTTAGATGTAGTTTCTCTGCACACTAGTATTGATCAAAAACTAGGTATTGAGCACATGAGAGAATACCTTAGTCAGCAAGCTAATTTCAATAGCACCCTTGTTTACACTTGCTGTACCTTAATAGAACTTGTGTTAGACAACAACTTTTTCAGGTTTGAAGGAGAATTGTTTCAGCAGACATCTGGTGTCGCTATGGGTGCACGTGTGGCACCCAGCTTTGCAAATTTAGTCATGGCCACCTGGGAGACCAAATTTTTGGTCACTCATTCCATGGTTCATAACATCATTTTTTATAGACGATACATTGATGATCTGATATTTCTTTGGAAGGGAGATATCGACTCCTTTTCCATTTTTCTTCAGGACCTGAATTGTACCACTAGTTTTCTAAGATTCACTTTGGGTGGATTTGGTAGCAGTATAGATTTTTTGGATTTGCATCTGACTATTGATTATTCTAACTGCTATTTCCAAAGTAACATCTATAGAAAATCCACCTTCGTTAATCAATATTTACATCATGATATTTTACATCCTCACCGTATGAAAAAAAAGGTGTAGTTAAGGGACAATTTATAAGGCTTAGTCGACTAACCAGTAGAGATGACATTTTCTTGGAAGAATCTTCCAAGTTAAAGTGTTTCTTCGTAGATAGGAGATATGGATCCCGTTGGTTAAACCAAATCATTGGTGAAGTCTCTGCATTGAGATCTAATATTGCAAGCCCCATTTTGGTCTTTAATGAAGAAATTGAACTTAATAGAGTGGCAGTAGTTCATCACACTGTGGACAAATATAATTTGTCTTTTTCTATACCTATTACTAATGAAATGGCCATCATCAGAGTTATTATTTTTAACAATTAGAAAGTGGTGCTAGGTAATTTTGAACTAGCAAAGATTTTAGGTGACTATCCTGTCTTTAGTTACAAAAAAGTATGTAACATCAAGATGATTTTAGAGAGAAGATCTAAAGATTTAGATTTTACATGTGATTTCACTCCAGGCACTTTTCCTTGTCTATCATGTAGA
This sequence comes from Protopterus annectens, assembly GCF_019279795.1. Classification (NCBI taxonomy): domain Eukaryota; kingdom Metazoa; phylum Chordata; order Ceratodontiformes; family Protopteridae; genus Protopterus; species Protopterus annectens. Next base: position 405,131,272 of record NC_056740.1, on the reverse strand, counting down.
CAATGTAGATTTATAAATGGAACATCCACTATTGTATTTAAGCACAACAACAGGACCCTAACAGCAAGGGGACACTATACATGCAAAACCACCAATATAGTTTATTTAGCTCACTGTACCTTTTGTGAGCATTTTTATATTGGGAAAACCATACGTACTTTGAACAAACGTATTTATGAACACATTTTGGCCATCAAGAAAAAGGACACGTCTAATGCTTTGGCCAGACACTCTTTGGAGTGTCCTTTGTTCAAGAAGTTTTCATTTTCTGTATTGGAAAGGGTAAACAATGCAACTTTTAGTGGAGATTTTAAAACACTTCTAGAGTGCCGCAAAGCAATTTGGCAAATCATGTTAAATGCTGACCAGCTTCCAGGTTTAAACGACATGATTAATATCAAATGCTTTTTACAGGCACAGAAATTTTAATATTATTATTATTATGTTTTATGTAAGTGTATTTACACAATTTTGGGATTTAAAGTGTGTATGTATGTGTGTATATATATATATATATATATATATATATATATATATATATATAATTTATTTATTTATTTATATTTGTTGACCGGGAGTGTCCGACTGGACGTAGGTCTATTTTCAGTGGAGGCCCGGGGAGAAAAGCTCCACAGTAAAATAAACAGACAGTAGTTACATTGGATTACATAGTGATTAACAATTTACATAGCAATTACTTACAACATATTTACAGATGAAGAACATAGTACATCAGTAGACAACTAGAATCTTTATCTGTGAAGTACATAACAGACATTAACAAATGTTAAAATAAGAAGTTCCTGCTGTATAAGTACTAGGCTTATGAGCATCTGAGCTTGCTATAATCAAGGTAGTTAGTGGAGTGGAAAAATAGGTAGTGGTTGGATGGGGTGGGTGATATTAGAGTGGGAGTTGCAAGGGCATAGCCAGAATGTTTTTAGGTGCGCTTTTAGTAAAGTTTTGAAGTGGGTGCATGATGGTACGGAGGTAATTTTGGGTGGGAGGGAGTTCCAAAATAACTATGGTGCAAGAGAATAGTGCTTCACCAGCAGAGTTATTGGCTTTACTGATCTGCAAGTGAATTTTGTTGCTGGATCTTAGTGGTCTGGTGGTGCAATAGGGTTGGAGTAGATTCTGGAGGGATGGGACATTTAGTGGATGGTTTACTAGTTTGTGGGCGAGTGAGAGTTGATACCATTGAAAGAGGTGAGGGAGTTCAAGCCAGCCCAGTTCAGCAAGTGAGAGACAGTGGTGACTACAGTAGGATGACCCTGTGGCAAATTTGGCAATTTTGTTGTAGCAGGTCTCTAGCTTGTTTAGATCGCATTGCCTTAGGTTGGTATATATTGGAGAGGCATAAAGTAGGCTGGAGATAAGGTGGGAATTTGCTATTGAAATCTTTGATGCTTTGGTGAGAAGATGCTTATTTCTGTATAACGCTCCTAGTTTTTTGTGGACTTTTTTTATGGTCATGGATATATAAATATATATATGTATATATATATATATATTTTTTTTTTTTTTTTTTTTTAATGGTTATATTATTATTATTCATTAGAGTAAATTGAACACAGATTTTTTTTTTATTGGTCATCAATCACATGTGATGTTTTAGATAGGTATTTATACCTTGTGATACATTTGGGTGTATTTCTTTTTTTTTTTTTTAAACAAGTTTATTGTTTTTGACATACAAGAAAATATCATAACAATTTTATACAAGTAATTAAAATAGATATGATTATAACATTCAACAAAACAACCAAAGTATTTACAAAGACATCCACTACAATCAGATCAATTAATTAAACTAAAATACCATGTTATTGAAGTTAAGATTTGTTTAACAAGTTTTGTAAATTATCCCATACAATATAATAAGATGTTTTTGTAGTAGTTCTTAACTTCACTGTATTCAATTCCATATGGCACACTATATTCATAACATTTTTAAATTCATTGAATGAAGGAGGTGTATCTGAAATCCAATTTATGGTTATTATTTTTCTAGCCACTGCTAGGATAGACCATAACAAGGGAAGCTTAACCTTTTTAACACTTTGAGGTGCAGGTGTGTTGAATAATATAAGAGATTTAGAAATAATAAAATTATCTGTAAAAAGAGCCTGCAAAAATTCATTAATTGACTTCCAATATTCTTTCAATTTTATACAGTCATAAAACATATGAGCCCAGTCTGCATTAATTTCTACATTACATCTTTTACATAGATTATCTTTATTATTTATTTTATTCATCATCAAAGGTGTATAAAAGGATCTATGTAAAAATTTCCATGTAAAAAGTCTCCAGACAATGGAAGACGTAGTTTTATAGGCAGATTCCAATATATATTGTTTATCTTGTTGATTTGGTGGATTACCATTAATGGAAATGAAATAATTCCAGTAGGTATCTACACTGTAAAAAGTTTTTTGTCTGATAATTTTATGTATATATGAAAGCTTACCTTTATCAGAAACTTTATGCTGTGAGTTTAATATCAAGTAATCAATCAATGTTGGGACAGATTCTTTAACTGTTATAGACATTAGATCTATTTTATCAATGAGATGTTGTCTAAAGGTCTGAACCTCTAACCAGCAAGTTTCTCTTAGATCAAATTCTTGTTTTAAGAAATCTAGATTTTTAACTTTATTATTAGATATCAACTGATACCAGTACTTTAGATCATTATCTGTAGTTAAATGAGTTCCTTCAGAAGTGGATGACAAAAGCATACCCCGAGTATACATTATAGGGAATATAATAAAATTCCATTCTTTATATTTAGGATGCATGAATATAAAGTTACGATAGCTAATAATAATGTTTAATGAGTAACTAACTATATGTTTAGGTGTAATAGGTGAAGTACAAAATTCTTTTAGTAACCATAACATGGAGTTATTTACAATCATATTTTTATGTGTTAAGGAGATTTTCATGAAGTGAATACTAATTATCTCCCAGTAATCTTTCCATTTTGCAACATATGACTGATCTATTAATAAAGTAATAACTTTTATAATAGAAGAGATAGTATATAAATTGAAGTCTGGAAAAGAAATACCCCCTTGAGACCAACTATTAGTATGTTTCTTCAAAGCAATTCTAGGTCTATTAGGTGCCCATAGGAAATTTAACATTAGTGTATTCAATTTCTTGATAATTACTTTTGTAGGTGGAAGTATTATTGATTGTATTAAGTATAATATCTTGGGGAATATTATCATTTTAATAATTGTAAGTCTCTCTTCCATAGTAAAAAACATATTATTCCAGGTATTAAAGAGATTTTGTATATTAAGAAGACAGGCATTATAATTATTATATATAATAGATTTAATATATTTAGATAATATTATACCTAAATACGATATCTGACCTGAATTGGGTACATATTTAGTAAAATCATTAATGAGAACATTTTTTCGTGTATATATAGGTAGTATTTTAGTTTTTTCTTAATTGAATATTAAACCAGAGATACTTTTAAAATTTATCATTTTATCAAACAGAGACTGCATAGAAGAATTAGATCCTGCTGATGTAATTAGAATGTCATCTGCAAAGAGTTGAATTTTAGATGTTGTATTTTCATCTATTTCAAATCCCTCTATGTCAGTACTGTTTCTGATCAAATTAGCCCAAGGCTCCATTATTAAAGTGAATAATAGTGGAGAGAGTGGACACCCTTGTTTTGTACCTTTAAAAATTGGTATTTTTTGTGAGACATATGTTCCTATCTTAATATAAGCCAATGTTCCTCTGTATAAGTGCTCAATTAGATTTACAAATGCTTCTGAGAAGTTTGTGCACTTCAGTAAGGTAAACAGGTAGTCCCAACTTACTGAATCAAATGCTGAGCTTATATCAAGACTAATAAGAGTTAAATCTTTCTTTTTCCTATTTGCAAAATCAATTAATGTTAGAGTTCTCCTTATATTATCAAAAGTATTTCTATTTACAATGAAGCCTGTCTGATCTATATCTATAATGCCAGGGATGATTGTCTTCAATCTATCAGCAAAAATACTCATAAACATTTTATAATCAACATTAAGTAATGAGATGGGTCGATATGAAGTACATCTAGTTGGATCTTTATTAGGTTTTAAGATTGGTGAAATAAATGTATATTGCCAAGATGGGGGGGTTATTAATTCATTTTGGGCCAAAATAAAAACCTTATGTATTAATGAGTATGTATTTTTAGAAAGGATTTTATATATCTCTGGTATAATACCATCATTACCTGGTGCTTTGTTTGATTTAAGCTTGTTTATTTGTGTAACAACCTCTGTATATGAAATACTTTTATCCAATAGTTTAATCTGTTGTTTATTAAGTTTTTTATTTATGTTTGTTGTTATAAATTCCCTTATTTTATCTTTAGATTCCATGTTAATGTTATTATGATTAATTTTGTGAAAGTGATTTCTAAATTCATCTAGTATTTCTGGTAGACTAGAAACATTCTTCTTTTTCCTTAGAGAAAAGATTTCTTTGATATGATTTTGCTTATTTAACCTTTTTGTTTTGTTTTTAAGTCTATGTAAGTATTTGGGGCTTATTGAGTAAGACAAAAACTTGTATTTCTCTAAAGTTATTTTAACTTTATGAGTTAAAATTTCTTTGTATTTCTCATTTAGTTTATTTCTTCAATGACTTTCTTATCCATAATATTTTCTTTATTATTATGTTTATAAGAATCTAGTTTACTTTGAATATATAACAATTCCTTATCCCAAGATTTCCTTTTATTATTATACCATCTGATACTTTGTCCATATAGATATGATTTTAAAGCATCCCAAACATAAACAATGGAGACTTCAGGAGTATTATTTATATCTAGAAAATGTTGTACTTCTGAAAGTATATATTCTTTATAGTCTTTAATTGAGTTAAGTATGCTGGTATCCTTTTGATCTGAACATTGTGAGTATTTTTTATCATGAACTCAAAACAATTGAATTATGATCAGATATAGGACATGAAATGATTTTAGAGTTAATTAATTCTGTTACCATCTGGTTAGAAATAAAGACTCTATCTATTTTTGAATAAGTTTTGTATCTGTTAGAAAAAAATGTATATGGTAATGATTTTGAATCTATCTGATTATTAATATCATTTAAATGATAAGAATTAGCAAAATCCTTTAAATGTTTTGCATTAGATGTAATTTTCCTTTTTCCTATAGTGGTAGTGTCATTTTCATGTAATATACAATTAAAGTACCAGCTAAAATAATATCTCCTATAGAGAATGATATGATCTTATCAAGATGGTATTTCGCTGTATTAATACCAATTCCAGGTATCCAATATATATTGATTAGTGTATGTCTTCCCATTAATTTGTATTGTAACCATACAAAACATTCCTTTATCATCTTGATAAGACTTAATAGTTTTAGGAATGGGCATACTTTTATTCCATAAAATAGCCACTCCTCTTTTTTTCTGAGTGTGCTCTGAACTAACCAATACTGTATATTTATTTGTGGCTAGTTTATCAATATCTTTTTTCAAGAGATGTGTTTCTTGTAGGAAGACTAAGTTGGCCTTATGTAAATTAATGTATCTTATTAGGCTTGCCCTTTTACACGGATTATTCAGTCAATTAATGTTTAAAGAAATTCCTTTTAGAGAAGTCATTTGGCAATTTTAAAACATAGAAAACTTATGATTAAAATAATTAACAAAATAAGTAATGTTATACCTCCTCCTTTAGGTGTACCTTTAGATATAGCTGTATTTATTGAGTCTCTTATGCGATTTTGTATAAGATTTAATTTTGTTTGTAGTGACACTGAGCTTACAAAGTGTATTGTGGATGTCAGAACTATATACATACAACAGTGAACAAGAAAAAATAATGTAAGGATTAAACCTTGCACCCAGCCTGGAGTTAAAAACTCCAACTTAGAGTAGTACATACTACTCAAGTTAACCTCCTACCCTAAGCATCAGTACCTCAGCTGCCACCTTATCAGTTTAATACATGTTATATTTAACTTAAATTAACAACTTTCAATTAGATTATCTGGTAAGACAAAACTATACATTTGATAAAACAGCATCATATATACTAAGAGAAACTTTTTTTTTAAAAAAAAACTATTCATACTACTATATACATCTAGTTAATATAATACATTTATATTCAAATAGCATTCAAATAAACTTGATATTAGGAACCAAGAAGAGAGAGAGAAATAAAAGAAGTGAGAGAGGAAGGCAGAGTAAAAGAAAGAGAAAAAAAAAAAAAAAAAAAGGAAGGGCATATCTACACATTAATTTATTCAAAGTTTATAAAAATAAGTTCTAATGTTCAATTAAATCAATAACTTTGGCTAATATGGTTCATACATTACATATATTAAGATGTATCTATATTCTGTCATGTAAATGCAGTTAACAGCTTCCAAAAGACTTTAAATTACTTGTATCAGAGCTTTTTTCTTATACTTATAATTGTCAGTAAAATAAAATGTTATATTTATAGGTATTGCTATAAATCATACTGCATAGTTAAGCAAGTTCTCAAAAACACTTGCTTTATTGTGAAGAAAGCCATCTGTATTTTGTATATCTAAACTGCTGCTTTAAAATATGTCAGATGACAACTTCTTCCAGAATAGAGTCATAAAGTTATTTATGCTTGTCAATCATATAAATCAAATGAATCATAGCAGTGTATATGTTTAAATCATAAGTTTTTTACATACATTAATATGCTGCAGTCAAGTAAACTTTCAAAAACACTTGTATAAATGTTTCACTTTCTATGCCTTCTAAAAAATCATATTTGCTTACTATAAGAAACTGCATCATTTAAAATCATTATAACTTACATATTTTATAAATTATAACATAAATAACTAAGTAATTATATAAAATAACTCACATTTAAATGATAAAGAGTTCATTTTCCATCGCAGAGTCGCATTTGCAGCAGTTCTACTTCCTGGTTGAGTGTTCTTCATGAATCTGCGATGTGTCAGTGTGAATTCTGGGGTCAAGGTTCAAATTGACTGCTTTCAGCTTCTCTGCGTGAGTTCTGAGTGTTGAAGCTTTTAAAACAACTCGAGGACACTGTTCACGAGGTAACCCACATCCCAAATTGTCTCCCTTAAGATTTTGGCGGGAATTTTGTTAAAAACAAGTGACTGACATTCATTTAGCAGTATAAGTGAAGCTAAACATATCAAAACATTCGCGAAGTATTTTACAAGTTATTACAACCTCTATGAAAGTGAAACTAAGCCCAAAGTTATTAATATGTGATAGAACAGATTATTTTTGCCCCAGTTCAATTTTTATACAAATCTTATTATTTAGTGTACCTGTATGATCAAAAGAATGTCACTATATTAATATGAAAGAGAATAGAGAGAAAGAACAGAGAAAAGAAAAAGAAAAAGTAGGAAATAAGAGAGAGCAAAGCAAAGATAAAAAAATGTAAAAGGAGGCTATAAAAAGTATTTACAGTGGAATATTACTTGCTGTTTATATTAATAAAGATGGAAATGAAACATACTATTTACTATTATTTAGTTCTAATTATTATTAATTAAAGCATAACATATTATTTGTGAATAAGCATAAGCAATATAATCAAGAAAGTATAATTAGCCATAATATTTAAACAGCATATAAACTTTTTACAAGGAATAAATAAATTATCATTCCATTTATCATATTCTCATCACACTTCTCTCCCTGCCCTCCCCCACCCCTTACCCACTGCATAATCTAAATAGAATGTTATTGTTTAAAATAAAAAAAAAGAAGAGAAGAGAGAGAAAAAAAAAAAAAAAAAGAAAAAAACGTACCAAGTTACTGACCTTAATTCTCTTTGTCAGAAAGAGAAACATATTGAATGATAACTTGTTATTAGTTCCTCAGATATTTTGACTGATTATGAGACAAAACAGCTCTTTGTACACAGAAAATAACTTTGATTAAATCTTTTTCAGAATATTTGTGGCTTTCTGAAAATGCAGAAACTATATTTAAAAAGATTAATAATGAAGAAAATTAAAGTGAGAGAAAAAAAAAAAAAGGGAACAGGTCATTTGTTTTTTAGTCTCTTCTTCTTCTCTGAAGTCTTCCATGAAGTTTCAGTTGCCAACCTCTTTAATGAAGGACTAGCCCATTCCATTTCCTCTATTTTATCCAGAATCTTATTTTTTTTGATAAACAGCAATGCAGAGTCTAAGTCATCAAAAATTTTAGGACCATCAGGAAGGAAGAGTTTTAGCTTGGCAGGAAACAGAAGGTAGGTTTTAAATGGTGCTTTTTTAAGCTCCTTTATTAATGGCAGAAAGACTTTTCTTTTAGTTATTACCAAGGAAGAATAGTCATTATCAAAACGCACAGTTGTCTCATTAATTTTAACAGGAGCTTTAGCCCAAGCAGATTTAAGAACCATTTCTTTATCAAAAGATGAAAGAAATCTAACTATAACTGATCTAGGATACTTTTTGTTAGAGTTAGTATTAGCTATAGATCTATGGGCTCTTTCGATACCAAAAGAGAATGCTTCTGGTAAGTCTAAAGTTTTAGGGAGCCATGTTGTTAAAAAAGAAGTAATATTGTTACCTTCAATATTTTCTGGCAGTCCAAAAATCCTAATGTTATTTCGCCTAGATCTATTTTCCAGGTCATCAAGCTTTGTTTGTAGATGTGTATTTTGTTTCAGCAAAAACTCATTGTTGATTTCCTTTTCTTGGATTCTATTTTCCATGTCATTTACAGCCTCTTCTATACCTGTAATCTGGATATTCTGTTGTTGCAAGTCTATATGTAACAAGTCTATTTGTTTTGTAGTTTTTTCTATGAAGGTATCAATTTTAGTATCCAGTTTATCCATCTTGGCAGTAAGTTGCTGGATTGTAGTTATCAGAGACTGAAGTTCTTTCTTAATGTTGGAGTCTTGAGAATTTGCCTTACTGGAACTCATTTCAAACAGAGAAACTGACAGGAAAATTTCCAAAGTGATTTCTGACAGGAATATTGTTAAAATGTCCTTTCTTTTTTAGATATAGTTCAAGAAATATATAAAACAAACATATTTAGAAAGAAAATTACTTTATAAATTATTTTTTTAAGTAATTAATTCCTGTCAGTGCAGTGAAATTGGTGGAGCTGAAGAAATCTGCTGCTATCCTGTGTTCATCCTTGGCCACGCCCCATTTGGGTGTATTTCTGAAGAAGTTCAGTTACATTAAATCGAACAAAAACGTTAAAAATAAGATTGTGGTGTCCGTTTTCTTTCCCTCACCAGCAGTGGTTCTAGTTACTTGTTTTAGAAGTCATGGTTTGTTTTTCCAAAGAGTTCAACAGTCTAACAGAGAGCAGAAAGAAACTGTTTTTTAGTCTGTTGGTCTTACAATCCAGGCTTCTGTATCTCCTGCCAGAGGAAAGGTGAGTGTATAGACCATTGGCAGGATGTGTTGGATCACTGGAAATCTTTTTGGCCCTGTCTATGCACCGGCATTTGTGTAGATCTTCCAGAGGAGTAAGGGAGGTGCCAATGATTCTTTCTGCTGACCTTGAGAGCCTTCCGATCCTGATTATTACAGCTCCCATACCAGACTGCAATGCTGTTGGTCAGGACACTTTCAATGGCGCCCCTAGAAAAGGTCTGAAGTATGGAGCTTGGTAATTTTGCCTTCCTAAGTTTCCTTAGAAAGTGCAAGCATTTCTGAGCTTTTTTGACTGTACTGGATACATGGACTGACCAGGATAAGTTCTCCGTGAGATGAAGACCCAAGAACTTTGTACTCTTGAGCCTTTACACTGTCAACCCTTTCATCACTAGAGGTTTGTGTGGTACTTGAGATCTTCTGAAATCAACAATCAACTCCTTTGTCTTGCTGACATTCAGTGTTAGACTGTTGCTGTCACATTCGACCAATAGTTGATCACTCTCGTTCCTGTAGGCCTCCTCCTCTCCATCTTTGACCAGACCTATAACAGTGGTGTCATCCATGAATTTGATGATCCTATTCATCTCATGTGTGGCCATGCAGTCATGTGTCAGCAGAGTGAAAAGGAGAGGGCTTAAGACACACCCCTGTGGTACTCCTGTGTTCAGGATGATACTTCTGGAGCTGTTGTCTCCCACATGAACCTTTTGAGGCCTTTCAGTAAGGAAGCTCAGAATCCAATTACATAAATGAGAATCTATGCCCAGTTGAAGTAGCTTTGAAATCAGATTCTGAGGGATGACAGTGTTGAAGGCAGAACTGAAATCGATGAATAGCAGTCTTGCATGGTGGCAGTGTTTGCCTTCTAAGTGGGTCAGTGTTTCATGGAGAGCTAGTGAGATGGCATCCCCTATACTGCGGTTTGTCCTATATGCAAATTGCAGTGTGTCCAGTGATACAGGTAAGAGTGAGGCTATATGAACTTTGACCAGCCTCTCGAGGCACTTCATTACCATCGAGAGGCATGAGTGAGACTGTGAGAGGGGACATGAGGAATTGGGGGGCATTAATAAATGTAAAAGGAAGTCACCTGCAGGGAAGGACCTCATCACATCCAAAAATTCCAGACTAGTAGCCCAGCATAACGCAGCGGAGATACTTCAGGTACAACTAACATTGGGTAAGACTGTGATCCAGGTCATAGCCTGATATAGATCCCCAACCCTGTGCCTAGACTCTCACTCCATGTTTATAAGCACCCTGGAATCTATCAAGGTCCAACCCAACACTCTCATACTAGGAGACTTCAACTAACCCTCCATCAACTGGGAAAGCTACTCAAGCACCATTACACTGGCAAAATGCTTTCTGGAATTTATCAATTCCAATGTCCTGGACCAGCTCATTCTGACCCCCACTAGCGGAAGCAACATCCTTGACCTGGTTATTACTAACATGGGCAACCATTTCTTTACACCAATAGTCAGTCCCTCCCTGGTCAGATCCAACCATAAACTAATCACCATGGAAATTGACATCTCACGCACACCTCCCGCAAAGGTAACCACCTTGAAAACTTCTCCAAAGCTGACTTTGGGCTCCTAAAAACAGAGGTGGCTAACCTTATGGCACCCATGGCAATGGAAAATAGCTGCATGACTCCTAAATCATACACCAATGCACTGTACAAACATGTATATAGCTGCATGGAACTGATCATACCCAACAGAACCAAGATGCGCTCCTCCAAAAAAAGGAAGCCAATCTGGTAGTCCCCTGCCATTAATAAACTCTACAACAGAAGGAAGAAACTGCTGCAGAAAAAAGTGAAGTCCCAAGACTGGAAAACCCCCTTATTAGCCTCCATAAAAAGTTGAGATCCCTCATCAAATCCTCCAAAGCCAGCTATGAAGGCAGAATTGCAGCAGACACTAAAAACAATCACAAAGCCTTCTATATTTATATCAAGAACCCCCATGACAATACCCAGGTTTGCTCTGAGTTACTGCACAATGGTACCTCCTATACTGAACCAACAGATATTGCCAACATACTGGCTGACAGATTCAGTGCCAGCTTTACCCCCCCCCCCCAAAGGACCAGTCACAATACCGGAAGAATGCCAGGAAGCCAGCATTACTGCAGCACAGGTTAAAGCTGCATTGTCCAAGGCCAAGAATGTAGCTTCCTTGGGACCCAATAATATCTCTAGCTGTGTTCTACATGAACTACAAAGTGAACTGGCACCACATCTGTGTGCCCTGTTCAGTCACAGCCTCACCTCAGGCTTTGTCTCTAACGAATGGTATACTGCTACAGTCATTCCTCTCCATAAAGGGGGAGCGACTACAGACTCTGGGAATTACTGCCCCATTAGCCTAATGATTCTGATATGTAAAGCTATGGAGCGAATCATCATGGACCTGATTAACAAAGATATAGGAAATCTCCAAACGCTAGACCCCACCCAATTTGGTTTTGTGAAAGGTAGATCATGCCTGCTCAACCTGGTTGACTTATTTGAGTCAGTCACCAGGGCTGTGGATGAAGGTAAGGCAGTGCATACAGCCTACCTTAATCTGGTCGAGGCCTTTGATACCATTCCTCACTCAGGAATTACTGATAAACTCACCAAACTAAGCATCAACCCCTATATCACTAGGTGGGCTGCAAACTGGCTCACAGATAGAACACACAGTGTAAATGTAGCAGACTCCAAGTCAGACTGATGACCAGTCACGAGTGGAGTCCCACAGGGATCAGTTCTGGGTCCTCTCCTGTTCAGCATCTACTTCTCAGAAGTCCAGGCCAACACAAAGGGACTCTGGCTGACCAAGTTCAAAGATGACTATAAGCTGGGAGTCATTATTAACTCCCCAAGTAATGCAGACATCCTACAGAAAGGCGCCACTGAGACTAATGACTGGTATCGAAACCATGGCCTTAAGCTTAACGCCAAAAAATGCGTCGTCATCCCCTTTGATAAAAACTCAGTTCCCACTAATTACCACATCGATGAGAGACCACTGAACACTGAAGGTGTTATAATAGATCTGGGGATGCAGGTTGACAGCAACCTCTCCTTCAACCACCACATGGCCACTGTGGTCAGAAAGTCCTTCTATGTGACACATATCATTACCAAGGGTTTTGCATCCAGGAAGAAAGAGGTCTTCATCTCTCTCTCTCTCTCTCTACTCTTCCCTCATTAGACCAATCATTGAGTATAATGCCCCATTTGGCATGTACCTCACTAGACATCTGCAACAGCTGGAGAGGCCACAGAAGTACCTCACGAAGAGGATCCTAGGCATTAAACACATGTCCTACATGGACAGACTCAAAAGACTCCAGCTATTCTCTGTCTCATATCGTCTACTTAGAGGCTATCACTGCTTGACTTAGAAAGCTATGTCTGACCCAGCTCTGTTAGAAATGCTACATCTAAAGAAATCCCAATCCCTCCACACCACACACTCCAGAAACCTCAACCTCATTACTACAATCAACATAACATGCTGGAGGGACAGGCTCCTCACCCAGAGACAGTCCATACTCTGCAATAGACTTCCCATACATGTCAAGCAGAGAAATCTTGATGAGTGGATGGGTAATAGAAAGTTCACCCCTGGGATCACTCCAGTGGCTCTACTTGATAAAGGCACTGGGAGCTAACATCAGGTGGCACGATGCCAGGGCACTTCTTTGGGCTAAGTTTGTAAAGGCTCCAGGGCCATTAGCCTAATACACAACTATGAACCTATGAAAATGGTTTAAGGTTTGCTTTAATATATGGGTTTCTGCAAAAGGAGGGGGAGGAGCAGTTGGCATGATTTGCTTGTTTTAAGTTTAGTTCTGTATAGTTATGTTTGGTGTTTCCCAGTTGGATGGGACTTTTGCAACTTATTTCGCATGTTTTTTATGTAGGTGGGGTCTTTTATTTAGTCCTTTATCTGCAGGAAGATGTTAAGTTCTCTCATTCACAAATGAAACTCTCAGCTCCTCCGTTAAAAAACTTACATTGCCAAACTTCATGGTACATGACTTATTACATTTTCAGTAAGGTGTAATTTAAAGTTTACTAATTACTAAAGAAAGAAATCCAAAAAGAATCTTAGCGTGTTCCAATGACTTGATATTGGGTATTCACAGTATTTTACAATCTTCACACTTTGTTTGATGTTTTCAGCATTCAGAGTTTGGGCTTCGCATAAGTGGTTTTGGAAATGTAACACTCAAAATTTTGATATTAAACCAGTTTTAACTGCTTAGTGATTCTTACTGAGACACTGTTTATTTGTTTTTTTCTTTAAAGCACATAAATGTTTTAAATACTTATTCTGAGTTACTCTAAAAAAAAAAAAATGCCATATCAGTGTATTGACCATTGTGAAGCCTGCTTTTATGGGGCTGGTAAATAAGAGTGAAGTAAGAGCTTTTAAATCCATTCATCCATCCACCCACAACCCCTTTATCCCATATTCTTCACATGGGTCAAGGTGTCACTTCAAAGTAACAGTCATCTAGATGCAAGGTTTACACCACCAGGTTTCTAGCCCTGCAGCAATTGTTGTTCAACACCACACACTAGCTCACACACTCTGACACCTATGGTGAATTTAGATTGTCTAATCCACCTACTGCATGTCTTTGGGATGTGGGCGGAAACCAGCATGCCCAGAGAAAACCCACACAAACACAGGAAGGACATGCAGACTCCCACAGAAGGGATCCCAGCTGAGAATTGAACAGGGGAACCTCTTTCCGCTCCTTTCTCACCTTTTGTGGAAACCTGCATATAAAAGTAAGCCTTAAACTACTACTTTTCTCATAAACTACTTTTCTCATAAACTACTTTTCTCATAAACTTTTTAGCTGTGAGAAAAGATGAAAGCACTAACCAAATAAATATCTTTAAAGAAAACTGACTCACAGCAAATGTTTTCTGAAATCTGTTAAAGCTTCGACTGGTTAAAAACTTTTGAAAGGGATCATATCTTTTCATACAGAGCTTCTAGGAAGAGGTAAGGGTTAATTTTTCACAGAAACCTAGCACCACTCTCAAGAGAATCCCTCTGGCTTTTGTTTTCTGGATTTTGTCTTTGATATATGAACTGGATTTGGATCAAAGGGAATACGTTTGGGAGGCTGTTTGGGTGGGGGGTATTGTATGGAGAATGACACTGGACAGTGATCAATGAGAAAGGGAAGAGGAATAGCAATGTTGGTAATGCTGGGGGGGTTGTTAGCAATAATCAGGTCATTTAGAGGCTGGTTGCCTCTCTTGAGGTTGGGTGTGGTAGGATGAGTGACATTGTTTGAACTGTAGGTCTGTAAGGAAATCTAAAATTCCTGTGTCATTACATCATTGTTGGTTATTGTTAAAATCTCGTACTTCTAAGATATTTTTATTATGGTAGGTATGTTCGGTAATTGATAAGAAGAGGTCTTTAGTAAGAGGGAGGAGGACATTAGGCAGTTGTTTGCAGGGAGGAAGGCTTTGGTACATTTATTTATTTATTATTTATTATTTTAACATTGTTGACCAGGAAACTCCAAATGGAACAGAGCCCATTTTCAGTGGAGGTCTGGAGAGAAACACCCAGATGCATGTCTTTGGAATGCGGGAGGAAACAGGAGTACCCAAAGGAAACCCTCGCAGACACAGGGAGGACATGCACACTCCACACAGAAGACACCCCACTGAAAATCAAACCAGAGAACCTCTTGCTGTGAGGTGATAACACTGACCGCTGCACTAAGTTCAACAAGAAGCCAGTCAGGACTGGTACCAGTACAGGCACTGGCTTGGCAAAGAGTAAGGTGAGCTTTGAAGAGAAAGATGTTGTTGTTGTGTCTTTCGGCTTTTCCCGGTTAGGGGTCGTCACAGCAGAACTTCGGTCCGCTAATGATTGGCAGTAGATTTTTACATGCCGAGTTGCCAGCTCTGATGCACAACCTTCAATGAAGGTACGCCCATTCACGCATGTCTCTACACAGAAGATGCTTTAGCTGAGAATCAAAGAGGACAACGTCTTACTGTGAGGCGACAACACTACCGCAGCACCACCACCGCAGTAGCTTTGAAGAGAAGGATGCCGTCACCTTTTTCAGAACTTGGTATGCAGTCTAGGAGATA
Organism: Protopterus annectens; assembly: GCF_019279795.1. Lineage (NCBI taxonomy): Eukaryota > Metazoa > Chordata > Ceratodontiformes > Protopteridae > Protopterus > Protopterus annectens. Next base: position 405,115,685 of record NC_056740.1, on the reverse strand, counting down.
GTTTTACCCTGGAAAGAGGTGGTGGATGAAGGAATTATTGGGTTTGAGCCAATTGCCAGTGATAGCTATAAGATCAGGGTTATAAATTGTAATTAAGAAGTTGAGCTGGCCAGTTTTATTTTGTCAAGGCTTTGGGCATTGATCAGGTAGCATGAAAAATGTCACATTTTTAGAAGTAGCAATAAAATGGGAAATAGTTGATATTGGTATTTTAGTAGGCTAATATGGTGCTTGATTGGCAGAATGTATAAATGTGGAGGTGTGGCATGGCTGAATGGTGGAATGTGGAAAAGGGCTGTATGGGGCAGTGGAAGGGGAGCTGTGCTATGTTGGAAAAGAGTATGGAGAAGTAAGAAATAGGTGCAATGAGGAAATGTTCATGGGGTTGTGGTGTAAAAAAGTGTACTGGTGGGGGTTAGAATGTAGTAATATGAGTTAGGAGGTAGAAAAGAAATTGTGGGGGAGGAGAAGCATTATGACAGTGGGGGGAAGCTTGAGATTAATAACTGTAATGAATATGTGAGGAAATATGGATGAATGGATATTGGCAAGGTACTTAAGAACAAGATAAGACACAAGTGCAAAGGAAACAGTGCATAGATGCTTAGAATTGAGTTTTAAGGGAGTGAAAGGTTAAAGAGAGTGAAGATGAGTGTGGGTGTGTTTTGTTAAGATGAAGGATTCAGAGTGGAAGGAGCTGACTGCTGGTGCAATCAGACAGGGAGATTGTTGTACAGTGAGAAGGTTATAGGATGCATATGATGGATGACATCGACTGGAGTGAATGAAAAAATTAGGCAGAACTCAGTGTTGGGAGGACATGTCTTTAAGATGGGTTAGTGATGTAGTGAGCAGTGGAAGTGGAGATGTGGTATTCTGGTGGTAGCTGAGGAATAAGTGGTGTAAGAGAAGCAAAGCGGGTAACAACCTCCACATTAGTAGCAGCCAATCTGATTGAGCCTGCTCCAGGGAAATGTCTCTAGTAATCACAGCCCCACTCATGTGAGAAGAAACATATTCAGAGGAAGTCTGTATTATTAACTATATTACTTTTGCAGGAAATAAAGCAGCATTTCAGGAACACAAATAATTCAGTGGTGAAATACTATAGTAGTTAGACCAAGGCTGCTGACACTACCAGAAAATAAACAAAGCCCCAATCAACAAAAAAATGCAAAATCCAAATGAGATTAAATACAAAACAACTTATAGGCAGCCCAGTGGTTTTGCACTGCAGTACCTTTCTTTCTCTCTCCTTCAGTTGGAGCCAGTTTCTCTTTTTAGATTTTTTTTTAAATTGTATTTATTTAACATTTGTTTACCAGGAAAGTCCGAATTGAAACAAAGCCAATTTTCAAGTGCTATGGGCAAGGCTTTGAGGAAAAGGCAAACAGAGAAAAAGAAAAGAAAGCCATTGTGACTAGGAAATTCACCCCGGGGATCACTTCTGTGGCTCTGCTTGACAGCCTTTGGCTAGGCTTATATAGGCCCTAGGGCCAATAGCCTAGTACCTACCTATGAACCTATAAACTATGGAGGAGTGTGAAATTAGCAATTAGCGCAAAATACATGTCATTGAAGAGGTGAAATGAAGGGTATGTAGGTGGGCAGTTTTACTATAGTTACCCCTAATATAATTTGTATGTCTTAAGACATTGACAGAATACTTCAGTAGTTATGTCAAGTTAGTTACCCCTAATATGATTTGTATGTCTTAAGACATTGACAGAATACTTCAGTAGTTATGTCAAATTACTAATTATGAGAGGACCTGTAATAAGAAAACACATACAAAGCTGTACTGTAGACGTACTGAATTTTAATAAAATTGTGAAAATGTATTGCCGCTTGGGGACAGAGCTAAGCCTTACTTCTTGGCTTTTTGCACTATTGTTGAGTCTGTTGCTGGAAGATTATGCTACATTTTGACAGTAGGTTGTTGAGACACTCTCCCCCAAGAAATATAATTCTGGAAACAGGAAGGGCATCTTCTAAAATTCATAGTAAAGCCACAGGAAATCCTGTGCGTGGATTTATAACAAAAAGGTCTGGTTGTTAACTTAAAAAACAACAAGCGCAATAAAAGTACAGAAGCAGCAGGGGTTAGTCATTAGAGGTAAAACAAGATATTTTCTGACCATCTCCTGTCTTTTTTTGAATGTTTTATTTTCTTTTATTTAATTTATCTATATTTATTTTCTTTAAGGCACTAGACAATTAATTAGATAGACTAAATAGTTTTTGTTTAAACTAAATCTAATCTGTTCAAATGAACTAATAGTAGTTACAAGCCTGATGTATATTTATTTCAAAAAGTTGTTGACACCTTTTAAGAAGTAAAGAGCACTTATTCATATGATTTTGAAATACAGTATTATGTGATAAACATCTTACCAATTTGCATATTATTTATTTTGACAGATACTTACCTACAAGGACAGCAAAAACTTTCAAAAATATTTAAGAATAGAAAAACCTTTAATGTATCATTATACTATTTATTTATTTATTTATTTAACATTTGTTTACTGGGAAAGTCCGACTGGACACAGGTCCTTTTTCAGTGGAGGCCTGGGGATAAAAGCTCCAAAGAAGATTACATGATTATACATTTGTACATATGACAATTACAATAGGAGTTCAAATACAAGTTCCTTGACATTGTGTCTAAAACCGTATAACAATGGTAGTACAATAAGTTTATACTATTCATACAGACAAAAGAAAAATATATATTTGTTTTGTTTTTTTTGTTTTGTTTTTTCAAGATAAAAATATCACAAATTGAAGTTAAGAAGACTCATTTGCCAAGAAATATTAACAATGGGTGGTGGAGAGAAGGACATTAGACAGTAAGGACACTAGTGTGAGAGTAATCTTCCAACTACCCGCCTGCTCCTGCCCTGAGGTATCTGCCCCGTAAGTTTCCACCGCGTGGCCACCAAGAGTTAGAGCTAGAGTTTAAAAGGGAAACAAGTCAACTCTTCAGAGTAATACTGCACAAGCAGCGTATCTCACTACAGCGACTTCCCTGTGAAAAAGGTATCTGCCCCGTAAGTTTCCACCGCGTGGCGACCAAGAGTTAGAGCTAGAGTTTAAAAGGGAAACAAGTCAACTCTTCAGAGTAATACTGCACAAGCAGCGTATCTCACTACAGCGACTTCTGTGAAAAAGGTATCTGCCCAGAGTTAGAGCTAGAGTTTAAAAGGGAAACAAGTCAACTCTTCAGAGTAATACTGCACAAGCAGCGTATCTCACTACAGCGACTTCCCTGTGTAAAAGGTTAGTAAATATACCTTCCTAACTAGGTGCTTGTAATGTATTAACCTCAGGACAGTATAGCAAGGTAGGCAACAAAGTGGTATCTAACGCAGCTGTTGTTGTGCCTACTTCAGTTAGACGATACCTGGATTCCACCCCCAAAGGTTTACTAGTAAAAAGTAAATAAAGAAGAACCTAGAGCGAGGAACTGAAGTTCCAGCTGGAAAATTAACTGTTTGCTCCCAACATTCAGGTCGAGTTACCATTGTTAGAGGCCTCCGACACTCACCTGTATTATTAGACCTCTGTAACATAGAAAGCTCCTGTAGAACGGTGTATCTGTATGAGCGGTGTAGGTGAGTCATCCCTCCCTCTCTCCTGTGACGTAGGGAAGTTTTAAAAATCCCTGCTAGTTTCCGCCACAATTCCAAAGGACACTAGTGTGAGAGTAATCTTCCAACTACCCGCCTGCTCCTGCCCTGAGGTATGCAACAATGTTATTTATGGCTATGTACTATCTTAACTGTTAGCTTATCTACTGACTACTGCAAGTGACTTCATTTAGTCTTCTGATTTGATGAACTGTGTTCAAAATATCCTCAGCAGAGTCCACATGAATAACCTAACCGACACTGCTATGAACCTATATTAGTACTATTACACTAAAGGTGTGACTATATTAGAGTGTGTTTTGTTATCAACGGTCTGTGTTACACTGTTACCTGAAATACACTGTTTTTCTATAGTGTTAGGCCAGCCTAGCTTTTATACTAGTGCTTGACTTTTTATTTTGAGGACCAAAACTCATCTTACCTAGTAAACAGTTTAAAATGCATATTATAGTTACTGGGAACATGGTAAGGACGCTAAATCAGAAAGCTTGTTTGGAAAATGCAAATGTAATTAACAACTGCATACTTTTACCTGCTGTTTAACTAAACCTACAACTGAACTCCGAGGGTTTGAGCCAGAAGCTACTGCTAGAATTACAGGAATTCCATTGCTTATTTAGCTCTGAACTGCAAATACTTTAATTTGATGCATGGGGATTCTGTTATGCTAAAGATTGTATGTATATCTTATCTCTCCTAGGTATCTGCCCACCAAGAGTTAGAGCTAGAGTTTAAGGAAACAAGTCAACTCTTCAGAGTAATACTATCTCACTACAGCGACTTCCCTGTGAAAAAGGTTAATAAATATACCTTCCTAAATAGTTGCTTGTAATGTATTAACCTCAGGACAGTATAGCAAGGCAGGCAACAAAGTGGTATCTAACGCAGGCTGTTGTTGCTGCCTACTTCATTTAGCCTATACCTGGATCACCCCAAAGGTTTACTAGTAAAAAGTAAATAAAGAAGAACCTAGAGCGAGGAACTGAAGTTCCAGCTGGAAAATTAACTGTTTGCTCCCAACATTCAGGTCGAGTTACCATTGTTAGAGGCCTCCGACACTCACCTGTATTATTAGACCTCTGTAACATAGAAAGCTCTGTAGAAACGGTTGTATCTGTATGTAGTGTAGGTGAAGGACACTAGTGTGAGAGTAATCTCCAACCACCGCTGCTCTGCCCCCTGAGGTATGCAACAATGTTATTTATGGCTATGTACTATCTTAACTGTTAGCTTATCTACTGACTACTGCAAGTGACTTCATTTAGTCTTCTGATTTGATGAACTGTGTTCAAAATATCCTCAGCAGAGTCCACATGAATAACCTAACCGACACTGCTATGAACCTATATTAGTGCTATTACACTAAAGGTGTGACTATATTAGAGTGTGTTTTGTTATCAACGGTCTGTGTTACACTGTTACCTGAAATACACTGTTTTTCTATAGTGTTAGGCCAGCCTAGCTTTTATACTAGTGCGTTGACTTTATTTTGAGCGCCAAAACTCATCTTGCGCACCTAGTAAACAGTTTAAAATGAACGTTGATTAATAACGCCATGGTAAGGACACCGATCGACTACTCTCGGTCGGCGTACTACCACGCTAAATCAGAAAGCTTGTTTGGAAAATGCAAATGTAATTAACAACTGCATACTTTTACCTGCTGTTTAACTAAACCTACAACTGAACTCCGAGGGTTTGAGCCAGAAGCTACTGCTAGAATTACAGGAATTCCATTGCTTATTTAGCTCTGAACTGCAAATACTTTAATTTGATGCATGGGGATTCTGTTATGCTAAAGATTGTATGTATATCTTATCTCTCCCTAGGTATCTGCCCCGTAAGTTTCCACCACGTGGCCACCAAGAGTTAGAGCTAGAGTTTAAAAGGGAAACAAGTCAACTCTTCAGAGTAATACTGCACAAGCAGCGTATCTCACTACAGCGACTTCCCTGTGAAAAAGGTTAATAAATATACCTTCCTAAATAGGTGCTTGTAATGTATTAACCTCAGGACAGTATAGCAAGGCAGGCAACAAAGTGGTATCTAACGCAGGCTGTTGTTGCCTACTTCAGTTAGACGATACCTGGATTCCACCCCCAAAGGTTTACTAGTAAAAAGTAAATAAAGAAGAACCTAGAGCGAGGAACTGAAGTTCCAGCTGGAAAATTAACTGTTTGCTCCCAACATTCAGGTCGCGTTACCATTGTTAGAGGCCTCCGACACTCACCTGTATTATTAGACCTCTGTAACATAGAAAGCTCCTGTAGAACGGTGTATCTGTATGAGCGGTGTAGGTGAGTCATCCCTCCCTCTCTGCTGTGACGTAGGGAAGTTTTAAAATCCCTGCTAGTTTCCACAATTCAAAGGACACTAGTGTGAGTAATCTTCCAACTACCCTGCTCCTGCCCTGAGGTATGCAACAATGTTATTTATGGCTATGTACTATCTTAACTGTTAGCTTATCTACTGACTACTGCAAGTGACTTCATTTAGTCTTCTGATTTGATGAACTGTGTTCAAAATATCCTCAGCAGAGTCCACATGAATAACCTAACCGACACTGCTATGAACCTATATTAGTACTATTACACTAAAGGTGTGACTATATTAGAGTGTGTTTTGTTATCAACGGTCTGTGTTACACTGTTACCTGAAATACACTGTTTTTCTATAGTGTTAGGCCAGCCTAGCTTTTATACTAGTGCGTTGACTTTATTTTGAGCGCCAAAACTCATCTTGCGCACCTAGTAAACAGTTTAAAATGAACGTTGATTAATAACGCCAAATCTCAGTCGGCGTACTCTGTGCCATATTATAGTTACTGGGAACATGGTAAGGACACCGATCGACTACTCTCGGTCGGCGTACTACCACGCTAAATCAGAAAGCTTGTTTGGAAAATGCAAATGTAATTAACAACTGCATACTTTTACCTGCTGTTTAACTAAACCTACAACTGAACTCCGAGGGTTTGAGCCAGAAGCTACTGCTAGAATTACAGGAATTCCATTGCTTATTTAGCTCTGAACTGCAAATACTTTAATTTGATGCATGGGGATTCTGTTATGCTAAAGATTGTATGTATATCTTATCTCTCCCTAGGTATCTGCCCCGTAAGTTTCCACCACGTGGCCACCAAGAGTTAGAGCTAGAGTTTAAAAGGGAAACAAGTCAACTCTTCAGAGTAATACTGCACAAGCAGCGTATCACACTACAGCGACTTCCCTGTGAAAAAGGTTAATAAATATACCTTCCTAAATAGGTGCTTGTAATGTATTAACCTCAGGACAGTATAGCAAGGCAGGCAACAAAGTGGTATCTAACGCAGGCTGTTGTTGCCTACTTCAGTTAGACGATACCTGGATTCCACCCCCAAAGGTTTACTAGTAAAAAGTAAATAAAGAAGAACCTAGAGCGAGGAACTGAAGTTCCAGCTGGAAAATTAACTGTTTGCTCCCAACATTCAGGTCGAGTTACCATTGTTAGAGGCCTCCGACACTCACCTGTATTATTAGACCTCTGTAACATAGAAAGCTCCTGTAGAACGGTGTATCTGTATGAGCGGTGTAGGTGAGTCATCCCTCCCTCTCTCCTGTGACGTAGGGAAGTTTTTAAAAATCCCTGCTAGTTTCCGCCACAATTCCAAAGGACACTAGTGTGAGAGTAATCTTCCTGCTCCTGCCCTGAGGTATGCAACAATGTTATTTATGGCTATGTACTATCTTAACTGTTAGCTTATCTACTGACTACTGCAAGTGACTTCATTTAGTCTTCTGATTTGATGAACTGTGTTCAAAATATCCTCTGCAGAGTCCACATGAATAACCTAACCGACACTGCTATGAACCTATATTAGTGCTATTACACTAAAGGTGTGACTATATTAAAGTGTGTTTTGTTATCAACGGTCTGTGTTACACTGTTACCTGAAATACACTGTTTTTCTATAGTGTTAGGCCAGCCTAGCTTTTATACTAGTGCGTTGACTTTATTTTGAGGACCAAAACTCATCTTGCGCACCTAGTAAACAGTTTAAAATGAACGTTGATTAATAACGCCAAATCTCAGTCGTATGCATTCTGCCCATATTATAGTTACTGGGAACATGGTAAGGACACCGATCGACTACTCTCGGTTGGCGTACTACCACGCTAAATCAGAAAGCTTGTTTGGAAAATGCAAATGTAATTAACAACTGCATACTTTTACCTGCTGTTTAACTAAACCTACAACTGAACTCCGAGGGTTTGAGCCAGAAGCTACTGCTAGAATTACAGGAATTCCATTGCTTATTTAGCTCTGAACTGCAAATACTTTAATTTGATGCATGGGGATTCTGTTATGCTAAAGATTGTATGTATATCTTATCTCTCCTAGGTATCTGCCCGTAAGTTTCACCAAGAGTTAGAGCTAGAGTTTAAAGGGAAACAAGTCAACTCTTCAGAGTAATACTGCACAAGCAAGTATCTCACTACAGCGACTTCCCTGTGAAAAGGTTAATAAATATACCTTCCTAAATAGGTGCTTGTAATGTATTAACCTCAGGACAGTATAGCAAGGCAGGCAACAAAGTGGTATCTATTGCCTACTTCAGTTAGACGATACCTGGATTCCACCCCAAGGTTTACTAGTAAAAGTAAATAAAGAAGAACCTAGAGCAGTTCCAGCTGGAAAATTAACTGTTTGCTCCCAACATTCAGGTCGTTACCATTGTTAGAGGCCTCCGACACTCACCTGTATTATTAGACCTCTGTAACATAGAAAGCTCCTGTAGAACGGTGTATCACGCCCACCCTGCCCCTTATCCCACCCGCCCCATCTCTACATTTATTAGCCTAACAACCACACCCCCTCTATCCCAGAACCAATCGCATCTGCCCGCTAATTTACTACATCTCCTCCCAGATACCTGGCAGCCAAGTAGACAAGTTAACCTAACTCCTTGTCCCATCTACTTTAGTCAACCGCCGTTTTCCTCTTAAACATGTCTAAAGCTAGGAACCTTCTTATCCCTCTTATGTTATCGCTTGTAATCATCCCCTACATACTATCTGGTTATGAAAACCTAAAATACATAGGATATCATTACCCTAAGGGACAAACCTGCAGTTCCATAAATCTGCTCCTTAACAAACCTACTCCTCTCTATCTCCCCATTAAATCACCAGACACAAATAGTATTTACCTTACCCAACTCCACCCAAAGGACAAAACAACAAAATATGGACAAAAGATTCTATATAAATTCCAAAAACTCTTAGAACAACTGAAGAAACGAATTACTTTAGATGGGGATATACACCCAAACCCAGGGCCAACTTCCAACCCCAATAGTGGCATCCCAATTTCATCCCAAAGAACAGCTAGCTCCCTTCTTATCTTCCATCTTAACCTTAGAAGTATCAACAATAAGCTTCATAACCTACATACCTTGATAGCCACACACCTCCCTGATATTATGTGCCTATCAGAAACATGGCTTAAACCAACCATCAAAGATGAAGAGATTCTCCCACCTGGTTATAATATTTTAAGGGTTGACCGCAAAAATAAAAGGGGTGGCGGTATAGCTGTACTGTTCAAAAGTTCACTCAATATCATAAAGCACCCTATCCAGCCACCTATAACAGCTAATGCTGAGACACTGGCCTTAAAAATATGTCTAAACAACCAAAAAAGTATTAACCTCCTTGCAATATATATTCCACATGGGAACAACCTAGAAACTATGGAGCTAACGTTAAATTGGTTAGCTACTAACTACCCACAAGAAACCATTGTACTTGGTGATGTCAACATAGACTGGACCCTTTGTTCCACACAGATTAATCCTACACCCATTAACCTGCATGGATTCTCCCAAAATATAGTATCTATAACAAGAGTAGGTAATAATCACCAAAAAGAGAGTATACTAGATTGGATACTTACCAATAACCACTCCCATAAGTATACCACTGGGACCATTCCTAACGATCTGAGTGACCACCTTGTCACTTACATAATAAAACATAAAGTCTCTAGGACTAACCTTCCTATACATAGACTGGTTAGAAACAAGAAGAAATTTGTTCCTCAGCAATTTATAGCTGAACTCAAGTCCTGTAACTGGTCTAAGCTAAAAACATTACCCCTCGAGGAGAGTGTGACACTTTTTAATGACACATTCCTAAATATTCTTGACAATCATGCTCCTAACCGAATTACTAGGACTAAGGTAAAAATAGCTCCCTGGCTAACCAAGGAAACAAAAAACAAAATTAAACTTAGAGACAAAGCCTGGGATAAATGGCAAGCCACTAAAGCACCCCTAGATCGAATTAAATTTCAACAACTTAGAAATGATACAAAAAAAGCCAGTACCCTGGACAAAATGAACTATTTCTGTCACCTTCAAGAAAAACACCAGAATAGCCCTAAGAAGTTCTGGGCAGGCCTAAACAATCTCCTCCACCCCGGGAAATCAACTACTCCTACCCCAGAGTCACTTATCGACAAAAACCCAGAAATTGTAGCCAACACCTTTAACTCCTTCTTTACAGAAACAATACAATCGCTAGCTAACCAACTGCCTCCTCCTTCACCTCCCCAAACTAATGTAATTGAAGACACAATCCCCCCTTTAAATTACAGCATATACCCACCTCCTATATCAAAAACCTACTGAAAAAACTTAAACCGACTACCCTCTCGGCAGATCGACTCCCAGCCGAATACCTGCAAATAGCAGCTGAAGCTATAGCCTACCCTATCACCATCCTGATTAACAGAACCATTACTGAGGCCACTATCCCCACCATTTGGAAAATATCCTTCATAAAGGTGGCTCTTTTACCGAACCATCTAACTACAGACCCATAGCTATTCTATCTCCAATAGCCAAAATCATGGAAAGATGTGTCCATAAACAATTTCTTAATCACCTCTCCCTAAACAATCTATTGACCAAATCTCAACATGGCTTCAGACCCCATCATAGTACGACCACTGCCCTCCTTTCTTTTACTGACTCAATTAATAAAAATCGTAACAACAAAAATACTATTTCTTGACTTATCAAAAGCCTTTGATATGGTCAACCACCAACTATTATTGCAGACGTTAAAAACGTTCCACTTCAATAATTCAGCTCTCAACTGGTTCCATGCCTACCTCTCTGGAAGGCAACAGGCAGTCCTATGGCAAAATAAGCTCTCAACCTTTACCTAATACCATAGGAGTTCCCCAAGACTCCATACTAGGTCCCCTTCTCTTCTCCGTGTTTATAAATGAACTCCACTCAACTATCCCTCAAGCCACATGTATCCAATACGCAGACGACTCCACCCTTATCTGTTCAAATATCACTCTCCCTGATTTACAAGTTATGACACAACGATGCTTTGCTACAATTGAAAAATGGCTATCAGAGAGGAATCTCATCCTTAATCCTAAAAAAACTAAGCTATTATTATTCTTTCCCACCTCAGCTCCAACTCCAGCACAAGCCTCCCCACTAGCTAATAATAGCATCTTCTTCGTTCAGTCTAATAATGGTACCATAATCGAGCCTGACACTGACACTAACACTAAACTACTAGGAGTCACTATTGACAACAAACTTAAATTTAACTTGCATATCAGTCAAACAATAAAGAATGTCAATAAGAAACTAGGATCCTTGTATAGACTTAAAAACTTCCTCGCCCCCAAGGCCAAACTAACTATTGCACGTACCCATCTTCTCTCCACACTTCTGTATGCCTCTCCTGTATTCTCATTCCTCAATATAGGTGACATTAATAAACTCTCTGTGACTTAAAATCACATTGCCAGATTTGTAACAGGTGCCCCCTATAGAACCCATCACTGTATTAACCTAAAGAAACTTGACTGGTTAGAATTACCTAATATTCTCAAACTAAACCAACTCTCTGAAGCATACAAAATCATTAAGGAACCAGACAGAACCCCCTCACTACATAATCTACTGACCCCTTACTCCAACCTAAATACTCTACGCTCCTCAAAAAGACTACTGGTCCAAACCATCAAATCCAACAACAAGGGAGGGGATGCTCTCTATGCCAATTCTATAGGCAAGACTTGGAACTCTCTACCTAATAACCTAAGACTCACTAATTCACTATCTCAATTTAAAAAACATCTCACCCAATTCCTTAAGACACATTGGCTATGTCCATGTGTAAACCCGGACTAGGTTCCTGTCAATACAGCACATCCTACATTAATTGAAAAATTGGGTTACTTCAAATTCCTACACTATCTGAACATTAATCCTATCTTGTTCTATAATAAGCAAGTAGCTTCTTTATCATCCCTCTGAACTCCTGTAAGGTAATCTTCTGACTCTGTACATAGTTACTATAATGTCTTGAGATGCATTGGCATACTTAGAGTTGCAATTTTTCTGTACTAAGGCTAATAGCAGCCTAACTATGAATGTTTATTATTTTGTAACTAGTATCTTAAACAACTTTGTAATTTGTAAGCATATTTTACCTACATTATATTGTATTGTATCTTTCTCTGTGGAGCTTTTCTCCCCGGGCCTCCGCTGAAAATGGACATGTATCCAGTCGGACCATCCCGGTCAACAAATGTAAAATAAAATAAATAAAATAAAATAATTAGCTAGCCTGGTGTAGAACATGAGCAGAGCCTATGTTTGGTGAAATATTCCTTTAGGGACTGTTTAAATGAATGTGTATCATTGATGGACAGAATATGCTGAGGTAGAGAATTCCAGTGTTTGGCAATGATATAAGGAGACGCCATGAGAGTTTTGGGTTTTGTTAACCTTCAACAATTGGCAGACCTAAGAGATTTTAGTTTAGTGTAAGGTTGGACAAGGTCAGATAGAGCTGGGCAGTTGTCAGGTGTATATAAGACTGTATGGGCAGTTAGTAGCTGAATCAGAGTAAGCCGGCAAGGGAGCTCTAACCAGTTCAGCTGGAGAAGGGCAGTGCAATGGTGAGATTTTTGAGAAAAATTAGTGGTGAATTTGATTATTTTCTTATAGGAAGATTCAAGGCTATTCAGTTCAGATTTGTGAAGGCTGATAAATGTTTGTGAACAGTAAAGCAAGGAAGATAAGAGATGGGTTCTGGCTGTTGCGAGTCTGGCATGGTCAGTAAGATACGATTTAGCCCTATACAGAGAACCCAGTTTGACATGAACCTTTTTAATTGTTAGTGCAAGGTGTTTGTCAAACTTAAGTCCACTATTAGTTGTGACACCAAAACGTTTTGTATGTTCAACGTGTTCTATTTTGTGCCATTGGAGGAGGAAATAGAGATAGGCGGTTGGTTGGTTGGTTGTTGTTGAGGTATTATAGGAGACCATAAGCTTGGTTTTATTGGGGTTAAATATAAGTTGATGAGCTGTTAAGTAGTTTTCAATATTGTGGAGGGCTGCCTGAGTTTTTTCTTGGAGTGCCTTGATAGAGAGGGCAGAGCAGATTGGGGAAGCTAATCTGGGGATGTTCTTTCATTGCCTCTCAGAACCTTGCCATTGTACAATTATTTCACATTGTGCCAAACCCCTTTAACTTAGAAACATACATGTAACCAATGACCATATAAAATATATACAATATGACCCAATATATTTATTCAGTCTCAGTGCTAAACTCTCGTATCTAATACAGCTGTGATACGTCCCCAAGGTGTGGATCATTCCTGCTGCTCACTGATCCTATCAGTTTGTTGCCCTTATATTTTAATGTCCTCATATCTGTAGTTTTCAAGTCTTCCATGATTTTCTCAATATTTTGCTTTGTGGGGACTGCCTTAGTTTTCACCTTCTGGTTATTTTTTTTTTTGCCACTATTACATGTAAAGCCAGCAGTGTAGCCATGTGTTTTGGACATACTACTCTGTTCCACCTTAAGAACATCATTTCCCCTATGATCTCTAAATGTTCACCCTAAATGTGTCTCTCATGACTTGGAGTTCTTGTAAAAATCCCCTCAGTGTCTCACATTCCTATAAGAAAATGTTCCCGTGTACCTCTGCATCCATGCTCATGTCTCTAGAAAATCTTCAGTATCAAGGGGAAAATATAAGAAAAGTTGATTGGTGTGTAAAAATAGTTCAAAACCACTTCAAAACAAAGAAACAATGGTAAAACAATAAAATTATGGCAATGGTTTCCCAACACTAATAAACTTTAATAAAACCAATGGTGCCTTGGCACTGCCTTCAGAGGAGTTCAAAGAAAAAAGTTTTTGTAACATAAAAAGCACTCACTTAAAAAAAAAAAACGTTATTGATCAAAAGAAATAATAAATTAAACAATTCATTAACTAATACAATCTACAAAACTATATCAGATCCTTTCAAATATATTCCATATTAATTCCTCTGTATTTTTCCGCTAAACACCTACCACGTCTTTGCTCTGCTGTGTTTCGGCACTATTTTATCATTCATGCAGGACTGACAAATGTGATGTGAAAAGCATCATTTTCATTAGGTAAGATTAACTTTTCTTTTTTTATTTCATTTGGCAGGCAGGCAGTAGTGCAAAGACGAATGTCATGTCTGGTGCTGCATGATCGCAGTTTTTATAATGTGGAGAACGACTCCTTTCATTGGAATGTCAGGGCTGACTGAATAAACCGAGGAGTGTGACCACTGGCAAGACTGATATTTTTTTATTGGTATTGTACTGCAGTACAACTCTGAAGACTTTTTTAGAGCACCTTGCTTAGCTGAGAAATACTGCTGCAATGCGAAGTGTAGTTTATAAAATTTGCAGATGTTGATTTCACAGCAGTACACATCAGTCCTGAGAATACATGGTAAACATCACCCGTTCTACGCATATCCAGTACTATGAATCTTTTCACCTTCTCTCCTAATGGTATTCCCCTACATTAACCTTCTTCTACAGTGAGATGGGATTCTCTTTTAAGTATTATACTGAAAAGTTAACTAGCTTCTGGCCGAAAGCATGTGTATAAAAAAATAAAAAAACTGCCGCAACTGGTAGGGGTTTAACGGTGGACTGCAGCTACTTCTGCAATGACCAAACAGTTCTGCATACCTAACATGACAATAGAGTCTTGTCAGTCAGTTGTACAGAAGTAGTTGTCAACCACAAACATGTGTCCGGTACTGAAATACCGGCGAAATACAGCAGCGAACTGGTAGGAGTTTAACAGAAAAGTACCAATTCTTCTAAGATACAATGTGTTATACGTTAAATATAAATACATTCTTTATATAAAAGTTTTTTCCTTAATACATGAATTATCACCAAATCTTTAAAAGAATGCATTAAAATACAGTCATTCTTACAAAAATCAGCATTACTATCATGATAGCTCCTAAAGTGTATTGCTACTGGAAATTCTACCCTAGCTATCCTTCTATCTCTTATGTGTTCCCTCACTCTGAATTTAAATGCTCTTTTTAGTTTCTCCTATATTTACTTAATTACATGGACACTTCAAGGCATATACTATACCTTCTGTACTGCATATATAATTTTCATAAGGTACACATTTAGTATTAGTCCTTTTTTCAAAACTCTTTATTACATTTTTATAGGTACTACAATTTCCACAGAGATAAGTACCTCTGTTTCCTTTTAATATTGAACAAATATTGTGAAGAGGTTGTGTATACCAACTATGTATTAAAATACCTCCTATATACTACATCCTTGCCTGTATGAAATTTTACTACTATTATACAATATATCACCAAAAATGTATTATTTTGAATTAAAAATTTCCAATATTTTAAACATCCTTGAGTCTGCATATCCTCCCCACGGTCGAGTGGCATTTGAAAGACATGCGTGAATGGGCATGCCTTTGTTGAAGGTTGGGTGTCGAGCTGGCACCTTGACACTGTAAAAATCTACTGCCAATCATTAGCGGACCGGAGTACCACTGTGGCGCCCCCTAACTGGGAAAAACCAAAAGAAGAACAAAAAAAAACAACCAATATATCTGAAAGTATATTATATGCCATAACAAAATATACACTGCCTCTCTAGCAATTTGCACATTTTTTCTCTCTTTATCTTCTTTTTATAAAAGAGAGGTAATTTTAGGTATGCTAGTTACTTTATTTTATAGTATGCATTCATTACATCAGAATCATCACAGTTCATATTTAAAAACATTTGTATTGTCAGTTTTGCTCCTCCAACCAAAATCCATACAGTTACTACATAATCTATATATACATAAAAATTCCTCATATGGAAGTGATGATAACAAAAGTGTGGGATGACAACTCTCCGTACCCAAAAAGGTACTTTTCCATTATTGGGGCAACAGGTGAAACGGTTTAAATTTTCAGAACAGATTCTCAAAAAGAGACATCTGCAGTAAAGCTGTACTGTCTGATTACTATACTAACATGAGAATACTAGCTCTGTTTAGTGGTGAAACGGGCAAACACCCTGGAAAACACCCTTTTCACCTTTCATGGATGAACTGATAACTCCTGTTTGATGAGGGAAAAAAACGCGACCCCAACTGCAACCGCAAATACGAAAACAGTAGCGGCATTCAGCCATTACTGCTGTCTGTCACAAAACCGAATAAAACAGAGCAAAATGTTAATGTCCAGCTCAGCCTTCTATTAATATCTCTTCAGCATAATGTCTTCATGAAATTTTAAACATTCCCTAACAACTGTGATGGTTAGGAACATGAGGAAAGCATTTTAAATAATTTCGAAACAATATCCACTTCTTCCATATTGCCCATGTGTATCCTTCCCTTCAAAAACTGAAAGCGAAAACTTTGAAGGCAATTTCAGTTACCATACAAGTATACAGTAGTCTAAGATGTCACTGTGATTGGGATGTACAATAAGAAATATGAATACATTATGTCCATGAAAAAGAAGTTATGTCTTACCATAACGTTCCATCTGTGTTGTAGATCTTTTGTTCATTCATTACAGATAGGACCTCGGTTCCGTCCTCAGAACCGATACAGCCGTTTTCCAGCTCGCGCAAGCCAAAAACTCTCAGCTAAGAACCTACCCACAATGCCCCTCTCCTACATACTCCAGATTGAGTTTGCCTGCCCTAGATAGAAGATGTAGTAATAGGAAAAAAGGTAGGAGGCTCTATATGAGCAAATACCCTAACCAGGAGTTCTTAAAGTCCACCAGGAGTCCAGGCAGGGGGAAGGAGGGCGGGAAGTAATGAATGAACAAAAGATCTACAACACAAATGGAACAATAAGGATAAGACATAACTTCTTTATCTGATGTTGTAAATCTTTTGTTCATACATTACAGATAGGACTGAGTCCCCAGCTACTTGAGTCCTGGGTGGCCCTAAGGAAGGATAT
Organism: Protopterus annectens; assembly: GCF_019279795.1. Lineage (NCBI taxonomy): Eukaryota > Metazoa > Chordata > Ceratodontiformes > Protopteridae > Protopterus > Protopterus annectens. Next base: position 405,098,706 of record NC_056740.1, on the reverse strand, counting down.
TCCTGAGCACCATAGAACCAAAAGATGCTCATCCCCTGGAGGCCAAATCTAATTTGTAATGAGATATGAAGGTATGAGGTCTTGCCCAAGTGGCTGCTGCGCAGATATCATCCATAGAGGCTCTGGAATAAAAAACTACAGAAGTAGCCATAGATCTGGTAGGATGAGCCTTTATTCTGGAAGGTAAGGGTAGCTTATTCTGTTGGTAGATAAAGGTAATGACGTTTCTAAGCCAAGAGGATAAAGTCACTTTGGAAACAGGTTTACCATATCTGGGTCCTGCAAAGGCCACAAACAATTGGTTTGTTTTCCTGAAAGATTTAGTCCTATCCAAATAACAACAAAGCTGCCGGTGCACATCAAGGGTTTGCAGAAGGTACTCCCCTCTATTAGAATGCCTTGGGAAGAAAACTGGCAGGTCAGTAGATTGGTTAATGGAAAAGCCAGAAATGACCTTGGGCAAAAAAGAAGGGTCAGTACGAAGGGACACCCTATCCGTGTGGAAGATCAAGTAAGGAGTCTTGACACTCAAGGCCTGCAGCTCAGATACTCTTCTCGCTGAGGTAAGTGCTACTAGAATTATGGTTTTCCATGACAAAAATTTCAAATCACATGAATCAAAGGGCTCGAAAGGAGAACCTGTGACAGACTGAAGTACCAAAATCAAGTCCCAGGGTTTTAATGGAAACTTGATCAGAGGTTTAACATGTAATACTCCCTTCAAAAAGGTCTTGCATAGGCGTTGTGACATAACTGAAGAATTATCAAGACCATTATGAAAATTGGCGATAGCTGCTAAATGTGCAATGATCATTGAAGCTGAGGCCCCTGCATGTAAAAGAGTAGTCAGGTATTGTAGGATCTTTTGAACAGGCATAGAGAAAGGGTCTAATTCTTGTCTTTAGCCCAAATAGAGAACCTAGTCCATTTACTAGAATAAACCTTTCTAGTGGAAGGTTTGTGTGAGGCCAGAAAATTTTCATGAACAGGAGATGGAATGTCAGACACCCTGGCAATCATTGGAAGTGGAGAAACCAAGCTGTGAGCTTGAGACTGTACAGGTTCGGATGAATCAATCCCTGAGGATGGGATAATAGGTCCTGGGAATGATCCAGGATCCATGGGCTGTGAATCAGATGAGGCCATAGAAATGGGAACCAGACTTGATGTGGCCAGTAGGGAGCAATGAGGAGCACTTTGCTTTTCAACCTCTGAGCTTTCTGGAGAAATTTTGGAATAAGGGAAAACGGGGGAAAGGCATACAGAAGACCCAGGGGCCAATCGTGCATTAGAGCATCCCTCGGTGGTTCCCCCTGAGGGAGGATCAAGGCAAAAAAGCTCCTGCATTTGTAGTTTAGGGGGGAAGTGAACAGGTTGCAGTAAGGCTTGCCCCAAAGTTGTAAGATATTACAGGATTGAGGGACCACTCATGAGGCATCAGGATGTTCCTGCTCAAATTTTCCGCAATAAGGTTGAAACTCCCGGGAATGTGCATTGCTATAAGAAAATGACTTGAAGCTATTGCCCAGTGCCAAATCCTCATGGCTTCCCAACACAGGGGGTAAGATCTGGTTCTGCCTTGTTTGTTGATATACCAGACGACTGACATGTTGTCTGACTGAATTGCAGTGGTCCCCGAAGATAGGGATGCATGGAGCACTTGCAACACTAAGAGAACTGTCCTCAGTTCCAGGACATTTATGTGCAAGTTGACCTCGATGGGGGTCCAGGTACCTTGGACAGTCTTTCACTAAAAATGCCCCCCCCCCTAACAGTGAAGCGTCCATGGTCACCATGGCTGTGGGTTGGGAAGACAGAACGGTCGACACCAAAGATTCTTTTGTGGCTCCATTACCATAGCATTTCTTCCTTGCAACAGTTTGTAAGGCGTATCATGTGGTTAAGTGGGTGGGTTAACAATGACCATTGTGCAGAAAGGAGCCACTGCAGGATTCTCATGTGCAGTCTCGCCAGTGGTACAAAATTAATGGCAGCTGCCATGGAGCCCAAGAGTTACAGTACAAGACGTGCTGGTACAAACGTGTGTGGAAGAAGGTCTTGAATTTGGTGTCTTATTTTCAAAAGCCTGTGAGGGGGGAGAAAAGCTTGACAGGATGTTGTGTCAAAGACCGCTCCAGTAAATTCCAGTGTCTTCACTGGGGACATCTGAGATTTGTCTTTGTTGATTGTAATCCCCAAGCGGAGAGCAAGACCTTGAGTGTAAGAGAGGCTGCGGACTAGGGGATTCCTGGTCGGGGTGGTACGGAGCCAGTCGTCTAGATAGGGAAACACCTGGAATCCTTGTAGTCGAAGATGGGCTACCACAACTGCCATACATTTGGAGAACACTCGGGGATCTGTCTTGAGACTGAATGACAGTGTCCTGAACTGATAGTGATTAGCTCCCAGATGAAAGCCAAGAAACCTCTGTGAATGGTGATCCATCTTTAAGTGGTAGTACGCATCTTGTAGGCCTATAGAGCACATCCAATTGTCCCTCCCTATGAAGGGAAGAATGGACTGTACTGTGACCATCCAGAATTTTTGAGGTTTGATAAATCTGTTCAGTAGGCTGAGATCCAGGATTGGTCTCCAGTCCCATGTCTTTTTTGGCACTAGAAAGAACCTCGAGTAAAACCCGGATCCTGTCTGTTCTGGTGAGACTGGTTGGATGACACTTTTTCTTACCAGTTTTTCTATTTCTAAGGCTGCTAATTCCCTCTGATTGGGTGGTACAGCGGGTATTCATTTGACGGGTCTGGGAGTTAAGTCGAATGGTATTTGGTAGCCTCTGGATATTATTCTCTGCACCCAAACATCGGTAGTAATAAGATGCCAGGCTGGTAGATGCAGAGAAAAACGACCCTCGACTGCTTTCAGAGGAAAGCAATTGGGCCGCTGCTCAGTAGCATTGGTAGGGTCTGCCGGAGAAAGAATCTCTGGCTCCCTGGTTATGCAAACCCCCTCTACCCCGAAAGGGGCATTTTCCATACGAATTTCCCCCTCTGCCCCAGGGGGATTGTTCAACATGAGTGTCACAAAAGGATCCTTGGGATTTCTTGAACCATATCTTTCTTTCCTCCCTTCTGGTTCCTGGATTAGGACCTTTGGGGGTTGGAAAAGCATACGCCCACAGCAGACAAGGTCTTTCTGTCTTTCTCACTATGTGCAAGTGTGTCTCGTACCTTGGGTCCAAAAAGTGCAGATTCATTGACAGGTGCATTGGCGAAGGAAGATTTAAAGGGGTTTGTGAAGTCACACAATCTCATCCAAGCATTACGTCTCATGACAACACCAGATGCGGTTGCTCAAGCTCTCCCCTCAGTGGTGTGAGATATCAAATGCATCGAGGAGTTCAAGATGGATTCAAGGGTAGCTAGTTGTGAGGCTACAGTGTCACATACCTCATCAGGCAGTACCCCCACCAAAGAGGAAGACATTTCAGAAATGAGGTCTCTCTGGAGTCGAGTAAAGTGTGCCAGATAATTCAGTGACCAAATGGCGAAAGTCGCTGATACATAGGTATGCTTCCCTAATCTGACCATAGTCCGGGACTCCCTGTTTGGAGGATGGACAGTGGAACTACCTTCTGCCAGTTCCCTCTTGGTGGCCACTGCCATGACCATAGAATGAACTGTCAGCTGCTTGGACCAATGGGGCTGGTCTTCAGGTGTAGATAAATTTTTGTCCGGCCTCCAGGGGACAGGTTCTACACTGTCCAGGGCCTTCCAGGCATGTTGTACAATTAGTTTAACAAGATCATCTGCTTGTGGGGTCACCCAGGAAGTAGATGGCTGGGCACAGAAGGCCTGCAGAAACACTGATTCCTCAGAAGACGGGTTAGAGGACTTCCATTCCCCCCACTGTTTGAGGATCTTGAGAATGTCTCTGAATGAAACATCATCTGGGGGAGAGCATAGGGACCCCTCTCCCTCATCACAATCAGTGTCTTCTGTGATAGATTCCTCCGAGGAGTCAAGGTGCTTCCTCTTGCACCATTTCTTCTGGGGTGGCTCCCCAGTGGGATCTTCTGAGGAGGACTCCGGAGAAGGGGTTTCCTTCATAGGGAGTTCTTGTGACTCCCATGCCCAGGGACCCGACATAGCGGGTTGAGAGAAGAGCATGCTAGGGGAGGTTTCAAATACTGGTGTCCTAGGTGCTGGCTGTGAGCCTTCAGAATGAAGGGTCCTTTCCATCACCTGTACAGCAGGCCCACTCGAGCCCACCTCAAGTTGAGGGGTTCTGAGAGAACTGGAAGACGTCAAAGCCATGGACATAGACAGTGCCAGTGAGAAAATAGGCGCTGGATTAGATACCAAGGTACGGATGGTCCAAGTACTGCTCCGAGAAAGCATCGGCTCCATTGTAGCTGATGCAGCAAGGGTGGTTGGTGCCAACAAGGGAGACACTGTTGTTGGAGCCGAGATAGTATGTACCAAAGTGGACATTGGTATGGGGAACCAGGAGGATGCTGGAGGAGGATAAGCAGGGGAAGATGAGGTAAAGGATTCCGAGCCAGGAGGGATGGAAGGTCTAGCTGGAATGGGCAATCCCCTAGCTGCAAGAAGCTGATCCACACCCAGCACTAGGTGTAGTTCAAAAAAAATCCTAGTGGCTCTAAAGGAAGCTGTTGAAAGGGAATCAGGTCTTTGTAGAAAGGGACTAAACCTCTGCCCCAAGAAAGGGTCGTAAGTTGGAGAATATCTTGTCCTAGGCAGGTATTCAAATTTTGGAGCCAATGGAGCTGAAGAAACTGACGGCACCGTGGCCTGGGATGGAACCATGGTATGTACAGTCATTGGAGTCCATGGAGCCAAAGAAGCTGTTGGCACCATGAAAGGGAATGGTGCCGAGGCATGTACAGTCATCGGAGCCCATGGAGCCAAGGAAACTGTTGGCACCATGGACGGGGATGGTGCCAAGGTATGTACAGTCATCAGAGCCCATGAAGCCAAGGAGACTGTCAGCACCATGGACGAGGATGGTGCTGAGGCATGTACAGTAATCGGAGCCCATGTGGGAAACAAGGATGGCACCAGAGTCAGTGGTGTCATGGTTGGAAGTGAAACAGGAATGACTACCATGATCAGCATCGAGGGAGAGGACACAGATCCTGGTGCTGAGGAGGTCTGCGCCGTGGGTGCTGGTGAAGCACAGAGCTGACTTGGTTCTGTAACTGACGGGGATGCAGGAACTGAATGACTCTGTTTTTCCTTATATTGTTTGGTCTTAGGAGGGGGTGAGACCTCTGACCCAGATAAAGCCTCTGAGGAAGGTGTCTTGAGTAAACCTTTTAAAATAGGTTTATTTTTACATTCTGCTAGTGTCCGATTACTAAAAATAGCACAAATGTCACAATCAGCTTTAATATGATCCACGCCCAAACAGTAGACACAACGGACATGTGTATCTGAGTTAGGCATCTTACATCCACACTTGTCACACTGTTTAAAACCCAACTTAGCTTTGTCTGACATGGTAAGGAAAACAATGTTCTCCTATAGAAAGAATAAGATAAAATAATATAACTATATATATAAATATATATAATAATAATAATAGTAATAATAATAAAAATCTTTAAATATAAAGATAAAATAATAAAATACCGGTGATGTTAGTTAAGGAATACCACTAGTAAAAGGGGAAGGCCTGTCAAAGACAGGAGGAAGGGACAGTAACAAAAAGGTTAAAAAAATTAAATTATCAAGGAAAAGGGTAGGAAATAGGCTTAGGTTATAGGCAACAGTGAAAAAAGGCTAACAACTAAAAATTTAGTCATTTAGAAGAAAAAATCATCATAAAATCAACAATTTACAACTTAGCTTTGAGAGAGATGGCTAATACGTCTGACTAGGAATGTGACAAATGAGATCTGGAGTATCTAGTAGAAGGGCATTGTGGGTAGGTTCTTAGCTAGAGTTTTTGGCTTGCGAGATGGAAAACGGCCGTATCAGTTCCGAGGATAGAACTGAGGTTCTATCTGTAATGTATTAGCAAAATATTTACAACAGCAGATGTACAGGTTATCCAAAGAAGAGCATTTCACTCCCCAGGGAGCAAGAAAACACTGCAACTGGTGGGTTAACTGTCAATGTAATGAGAATTGATGCTGTGGGTGGGACTGTAGAGCAGGTCAGGAGTGATGTCAGAAAGTGGGTGGTGATTAGCAAAGTGGTAGGCAAAGTTTAAATTTCGGACCGAAAGAGCTCGTTGCTTTTACAAGGCTTCCAGTGCTCCTTTAGGCAGAATAAACAAGGCAAGATATAGCTCACCTGTTAAATTGACGTCTAGTGGCAGAAGTCCTAACAGAGCTTGTGTAGGTTGACTGCTCAATCTAATTGCATTTTTCAATGTTATATTCCCTGCTTTCTTTATTTGTATTGCAGTTTGCTCGCTAACTAGGCGCTGTTCTTCTGGTTAACGCACATACTGTATAGCCGAGTGTGGCCACTTCTGCTAGTGCATTAGATCTGTTGCCCCGATAACAGAAAAGTACCCAAAAATGAATTATTTGTTGTTGGCTTCCTATATATATATATATATATATATATATATATATATATACACAAGTATTTATAAATTGTCCAACCTTATCATATAACAATATAAAAAATCAGTAGTAATTAATGGTATTGCACCATTACATGATAAATCAGGCCTATTACTCTGTAAATATTATATAAAGTAAGTGGTGTGTACAAATATCTAGGAAAGCATTTTCATGCAAATGTGCTGTACTTTCTAGCTTTCATTTCATATTTCAGGATTAAATCTCCACCCGTTTGTTTGTTTTCTGTTTGTCTTTGGATTTTCTGACTCCATTCTGCCCTAATCGTATCTCTTACCTGTTGTTTAACTGCATTTGCCCTTTATTGCACTGCAGATAAGTATTTTGTTAATTGGGGTATCTCATCTAGCTTCTGTTATACAAATAAAAATTGCTGGAGTTCCAAGGGTCTCCTCCCAGTTGCTAGTTGGCTCTCTGGCCATTCGAATTAAGCCCAAATGTAGCAATCAATAACCTTCTCGTAATCCAAACTGTGGCCACGCTTCTTCTTCTTCCCATGTAACTATTTTTTGACCTTTTATTATGTTTTCCATAAATCTTAAGTTCTTATTTTTGCATTACGATAGGCTGGCTGTGTTATGTCCCTGTCTTATCTGTGCTTCAGAAAACTGACATCTTAAGGATAAAATCATCCATTTCTACTTCCTTATCACCTGATGGGCTAAGCACCAATTACCATTTGTTTTCAAGTAGAATTGAACATATCTGTCAGTACAGCTGTGTGTAATCTTCTCCCAAAGTTCCATTTTGCCATCTACTCCAGATGATTTTACATAATTACTATTTCTTTCCATTTAACACAGCGTGTTTGATCCTGCATTAATTCTATTTGCTGTAGTTGTATGGCTTTTTTCCAGCTCTGGCATGCCTAAACCGCCTTTCTTCACTGATAAACATTGTTTATCCCCATTTCATTCTTCCCCCTTTTGCTTTTCCAAACAAACACTTTCACCTCTTTTTTTCATTTTTGTTTGGACCTTATTATCTAAATCCATAAACATTAGTTTCCATTGCCTTAATTTCATTACTGCTTTCTCTGTTATCTCTTCCCACATTTCCTCTGAGGCCTTGTCGGCATCTTTCATTAGCAAAAACCCCAGGGACTGCATCCTTCAATGTCCTCAGAGATGGTGGTAACTCTGTACCAAATCAACTGTCAGTACATAGTTCATAACTATAGCCTTTGTTTTAATTTCATTTATTTTATATCCTGACATTCCCAAAGCTCTTCAATTTATCATATAGTTCCCTGAGATCTTCCTCTGGATTTGTAAGATATAATATTACATCATCCGCAAACATTGACAGTTTACTTGTTGCATTTACTCACTTATAGTCCTTTATTTCCTTCAGCCTAATATAACTCGCCAATGGTGCAAACAGAAGGTGGGGAGCAGATATCCTTGCTTAGACCCCATGTTATCGTTATATCTTGTGATAAGGTGCCATTATGTTTTAAATTTGCTTTCCCCCAGTATAATTTAAAGATTAAAATCACCAACCTTTAAGGGAGCCTAAATGCCCACATTGTCGGAGCCAAATAGGTCCAACCTACTCTATCAAATGCCTTCTAAGCAACCAACCCTATCATCATTAAAGGTTTCTTGCGTATCTCCACATCTTTCTGTATCATAACTTTTAGTTATGTCAGCAAATATTTCTCTCCCCATCACATATCCACATTGGTCAGGCTCTATAAGCGTAAGCAATATTCTAGTGTGAAACCCCACCAGTATTGTAGTAAACACTTCATAGTCATGATTCACTATTGGTATAGGTCTATATGATATTGGATCTGTTTTGTCTGTCCCTTCCTGGTCAGATCGTCTCTTCACTCTTCCTTGACCTTTCAAAGGCATTTGATACTATTTCTCATCCCATTTTGCTCTCTAAACTCAATGATCTAGGTGTCTCACCCTCAACCCTGAAGTGGTTCTCTAGCTATCTCTCTCTGACAGATACCAGTCAACCATATGGCTACAATCCTTCTCCACCTTCCTAAATGTGTCCACAGGTATTCCCCAAGGCTCCATATTGGGCCCCCTTCTATTCAGCTTATTCATCAACAACTTCCATAACTCACTATCCCATGCAGACATAATGCAATATGCTGATGACTTGACAATCATTTGCACTGCTAAAACCCTTTCTGAACTTCTACTAACACAAAATGCCTTCACATCCTCTGAAAAATGGATGTCAAGAAATCACCTCGCTCTCAACCCAAACAAGACCAAGCTGATCCTATTCACTCCCAAAAATCAACCCTCCTAAACTCCCTCTATCCACTCCCAAAATAACACTACCATAGAAGTAGTCTCCAATACTAAACTGCTAGGAGTCACTATTGATGAATCCCTAACATTTGATCCCCACATACTCAATAACATTAAAAAAACTCACCAGAAAATAGGCACCCTCTATAGACATAGCTATTACCTCAATAATGATGCTAAAAAGACTCTAGCCTCAGCCTATCTTCTCCCATCCCTCCTATATGGTGCCCCCATCCTCACAAGCCTTCACTCTTCACTTAAAACTAAGCTTGACATATGCTACAATAAAGTAGCCAGATTTGCAACAAATGCTAGATCCTCTTCACATCACTGTTCCTCTCTGCATCAGCTTAACTGGCTAGAACTCCCACTCCATCTCAACTACCTCCATTTAACTACAGCTCATAAAATAATATATAGACCTATATAGACCAAAAGCCTGTCCATCTCTCTCCTCCATATTAACTCTGTATCATCCAAACAGACCCCTTAGATCAGAAAACAAAATACTACTGAAGGTTGAAAAACCCCAACTGGTCAAATGCTCCATTCCTTCTCTACCTCTAAACTTTGGAATAACCTCCCTACCTTAATAACCTCCATCCCAACCCCTGCTCTCTTTAAAAAATCCCTTAGACAACACCTCTCTTCCTGCTGGTTATGCTCATGCCAAAAATAACATCTGCTTCTTCCCCTTTGTCCTCTCTTATCACTCCCGCTTATTGGAGGCTAACATGTAGTCAACATAACTCGTTCTACTGCCTTACCTAATATTGTTGCTCCACTACACTTGTGCGAGTATTAACACTTGTATATATGAAATGTTTCTCTCCACTACACTTGTGCGAATGTTAATACTTGTATATTTGAAATGTTTGCCTCCTCTTCATGTAACTACTATGGCCTAAATATGACTGTAAATACTTGTCGAGGTTATTTCTATACTACCATAAAAATGTATGTTTAATTCTTTGAATCTGCCAAAGAAATTCTACATTTACATTTGTTTAAAAATATAAACTTTATTTACTTATATGGAGCTTTTCTCCACGGGTCTTCACTGAAAATGAGCTCATGTTGACCCAGTGGACTTTCCCAGTAAACAAATGCAATAAATAAATAAAAATAAATTAATTAATACTACAGTTGCTATGTTCCATGGCTGGGTACCTCTCCATCACTCATTATTGTATTAAATAACTGCATCCAAATGTTAACTATCCCTTGATCCTGCTCCCTCCATACCTCTATCAGACCCCATCAATCCCGGATATTTTCCAACTTTTCTGACTGCGCATTGCTCTTCTTACCTCATCTTCACTTTATCTGTTCTATAACGTCCCCAGACTATGTCTCACTTTGGCTTGATAACCATAACTTTCACCAATAATTCTTTATAGTGTTGACCTGTTCTCATCTCCCTTATCAGCACTATACAGCCTAGCATAATAAATGCATAATATTTTAATTATTTTATTGGGGAGTGCTTGCCTTTTCCCTGTTTCCAGATTCCTAAGTTTAAAGATTGTTCTCTCCACAGATTGATTTCTCAACATCTGTGCCAAACATTTTGTAGCCTTGGGGTTATTCTCAAAGAATAAACATTTAACTTTGTGGCTCTAAACTTATTCAAAATATATAAGTGCTTCCGCGTGTCCAATTTTGTCTCCTGTAGTTGTGGCTCTTCATGTCTTCCCTTTCTAACAAAGTCAACTTTCCCTGTAATTCTCTTATTTTGTTAGCTGCCACTAAATATTTATTATGTTGTTTTGTTCATATTTCTCTCAACTGAAACTGCACCAGAACATTTAGTTTCCTTTCAACTTGTCCCAGCTGACTTTAAGTTGATTATTCTTGGAAGTCAGCTTAACAATGTGTTCCCTCAATTCTTTCATCCTCAGCTCTTTAAATACTTATTTTTTTCCATAAATAAGTTGGAATGAGTCAGTGTATTAGAGTATGTCCCTTTCCTAGGGTTAGCAGTCTTATTTGTATGGAGGCATGATCTGTTACCATAATCAAGTACGTTCAGAGAAATGTTAGCATATGCGTGAGTTCTTTTGAAATAAAAGCCCTGTCTAATCTTGTCCATGTTGGTATCTGTCTGAGAGATAGGTGTATTCCACATCTCCTTACTGCCTGCCTGACATCTTGGAGCCCAAAAACCTGCAAGTAATCATGCATATATCGTCTTTGCAGCTGCACCTTTCCACCTGTCAGTCTATTACACCCATTCTGTCTGTAATGTAATTCCAATCCACAAGTATTAACAGTAATCCTATTTTGAAGGAGAGTATTTCTTCCATAACCTGCTTTTTTTCTAAAATCTGACCCCGGGATAAATAGACAGAAGCCAAAGTGAGACTCATAGTGTACCATCAGTCCCTGACTGTGATAACCCTTCCATTTTGGTCTTCCCTACTTTCTTCACCCTGAATGTTTAACCCCCTCTGCATCCTTATTATAGCCATCCCTCTTCTCATCAACCCCAACTCATAGTGACACCCCCAAATTTGGCTTTGTTTACTAAATGCCACATGCTCTTTCTTTTTTAAGTGGGTTTCTTATAATATGGTTCTGGAGGACAGTCAGTGCATAATGCCTCTTCTTAAGTTCCACCACTAAACCCATGATATGAAATGTTATTTATTTCACTTTTTGTTTTTTTTTCCTTCACTTTTAAGAATCCTATTTACTGTTCAGACAAGATGGTTCCTCAGTTTCTCCCTCCATGCTGAGTATAACTTTAAATATATTACATCTACTACAAAACTTACAGCAATTACACAATTACTGAGCTAATATTCAAAATAAGCAATGAATTGAATTATTACTGATTATGTTCTCAAATGCATATTGCAGACATACCAGTGTTGAGCTCTCTCTTGTCTTTTATAATAACTGTTTTCATACACCCTGCCCAACGTAGTAAACATTTGTCATGCCTCATGCTCCCAGCAAAGTACCTTGCCTACTCACCTCTTTCCTCTGGTTAGTCTCTCCTCATATTCACATATACTTGTCTTTTCTTGCTGTTCCTAATCAGAATATATCCCTCTAAATAGTATAAAAAATACCCCCCTCTCTTATTTCAATCAGACTAATGGATGTTTAGCTTGTGTGTTAATGACACACTTGTAACTTATTGCATTACAGTATTAAGGAATTATTCTCAAACGCCTTGTAAATCACTGCAACAGATTTGGTTATCTCACAGTGACCCCTTGGGGGTTAGTGTGAAATAGAGGGTGGAGTTCAAACTCCCACTTAACCCATATAGCTTACCTGCATTTTCTTATGATTTCCCGTCCACCAATGAAGAGTCATCAGACCCTTTTGCATCTATATAGCATATGTTAGTAGGCAAGAGGCTTCCTTGCCACGAGACTTGTTGGCTTTTAATTACAATTTTTATTGTCAAACTTCCACCCCTTAAAACACACACCCCTATTCCACTCAAATGTATTGCAAGAGGCCTAGTTATGCATCATGTTTAAAGTTTAGTAAACCTACTCAGGCCATAAACTTCTTAGATACTTTCATATCTCAAGCTAATATTAATTATTAAGCATCATCTCATCTCATGAATCCACCCATTTAATTGTGTTTTTTTTACTCTCATTGTCATATCTGTCCATGAAACTTAGTGATAAAGAGATACTTACCTCGCTGTTTACTGCACCCCCCCCCCCACCCTAAGTGGTTACCACTGTATATTTATTACATGTCCATTTCTGGCAAAGTCCATTTGTCCTGTTTTTAAGTTAGCTAAATCTCCTCAGTTATGCTGTTTAAAGGAAGCACACATAACAAATGCCTTCAACAGCCCCGAATGCAATCTTTCAAAACAACACCCACATCAACACATACAGCCACATCTCAGGGAGTCTCTACTTCTAAGCCCATAAGGCAAGCCACCACACAATCCAACATGTCAGGCAACCATGAAATCAGAAAAGGGGCACCACTCAGACATGTGAATAAGTCTATATGGGTAGTGTTAATTAGACCATTTACATAATTAACAAATCATCTGCATTTAGTAGACTGGATCAAAGCTATGAGACTTTAGTGATGTGCTTCCTGTAGTACAGAGTTTAATTCCATCAGCCTTAATTTGCCTACTTTGTGACTTTGAACAAATCACTTAACCAGGCAGTGCTTTGGGACAATTGGGAAACTGAGCTAGGGTCCTTAATGGTCTCCTGGACTGCATGTCTAATAAGTACCTCTGAACCTATAAATAAACTGAAAATGGATAAAGCAATAGGGCATGATGGTAGTCTTTCCATAATTCCAAAATGTGTGTGTTAAAATAGCTACAGCTCTGATGATTCTGTCAATAAATGAAGAAGGAAGTATTTAGTGTTACAAAAAAACTACAAAGCTGAATGTCTAACCTCAGTGGTTGAAAAATGGATGGAAAGGGAAAGGAATCAAATAAATCTTGGGATGTCCCATGGAATTGTCTGTAATTACAAAAACAAGTAATATGAGGACACAGAGGTCAGTAATAAATGGAGTCCATAAGGAAGATGGGACAGTTTTAAGTGGCATATCATAGGGTTTTATTCTGTCTTCTTCAGCATCTCTAGATATTGCAGATAAGTTGGGAAAGAAAAGTGTGTCTCTTGGCAGATGATGTTAAGACCTGCAAAAGTGTTCCTAGAGACGCTAGGCTGGAGAAAATGGGGCATGGCCTCCACTAAGTTAGTCTCTTTTTTAATTTTTCCAAGTTGTTTGGATTTCTCATACCATGACAGGAATGGAACACATTCCTAAGTTAAAGTATGATTAAAGTTCATGAAATTAGTATTGTTTCAGTCATTGACGTTAGCTAGAAGTGCTCTTCACAGCACCCACAATGTGCCCAGAAATGACTTCTGCAATTCATGCAGAGTTACATTTAACAGTAATATATCTAAGAACGATTGTAAATTCTTTTTTATAAGACCTGTTGTTCCTACTACTACTACTGGAACTGTCTGGGTATCCTTTTCCACATTCCCCTTGTTTCTGCCAGCAAATCATTGCATGTTATGAATTTGTGTCTCTCTGTACTAAGATACCATAATCACTGAGTGTAGCAATTTCAATGCTCAATGCCACTTTTGTCTTCTTTTCCTGGACTACTGCGTCTGGTTTTCTTGCATCTATTTTTTGAACTGCTGGTAATGGGTGATCTCATGTGATATAAACTTAATCATTTTCTATAATGATTTATGACTCTTGTTTCCAGTGTTTTTCATCTACTTCAGTATTATAATCTTTGCATATTCCCCAATACAACAGTCTTGCCACATTATTATGCCTTTCAGTATACAGTCTTTCTGCCATTAGTATATCACAGCCAGCAATAAGATAAGATGTGTGACTGCTTGCAATTCTGTTTTACAAAACCTGCATTTGTCTGTTTTTCCCACATGTTCAATGGACTTTGTAAACCAATCTTTTGGGTTAAATTCACCTTTCCCTAACCATTCCTGCATTCAGTCCTGATCAACCTGAGATTATTCCAAGAGTTTTCTATACTTGCAACTATATTTATGCATTTTCCACATGTCTTGCCTTCTCATCTGATCCTTCACCTTATATTCTTTCTTTTGGTTTTTGGCACATTCAGTTGCTGTCTGATTTTTTTATCTACTTTGGGTTTGATTTCCATTCCCACTTGAAGCCAAAATGCTTCTGCTAAATTAAGCAAGGAAGTCACCTTAGACTTATTCTCTTCATGTTTTAAAACTTTCACTACTTTTGGGTCTTGTGAGGTCAGCAGATATGTATGCAGTCCTACAATTGCAGATCAATACATGTAATCAATTTCAAGGAGGTCCATACCTCCTTCAGAATGGAGAATATATAATCTTGTTATAAAATTATTTTTACAAACCATTGGATAAGAATGAAACATCCTTCTTGTTTTCCTGTCCAACTGATCCAACACCTTTTGGGGCCAGTGAATGACTCCAAAACTGTACATCAGGACAGGAAGACCAAATTGGTTTATAGCTTAAACTTTGTTCCTAGATGTCAGCCCTGTTTTCAGTATTAATTTGTTCTTGTTTTATTGTTGATCCTTCATCAATTCCCACATATTTACACACTCCCTCTTGCTTAAGTTCTCTTATATCACATTCCTGTCCCAGCCTGATTCTTTCTTGGTGCTGCAGCTTTCTGGCTTTAAAGGTTGCTTTTGCAGATTTTTCAAGACCAAATGTCATTCTTATATCATCTGAAAATGTTTTGACCACTTGCAATTGTGCATTCAGGCCTGCATCCAATGAACTATACAGTTTTAAATCATTCACAAAAGATGATGAGAAGTCTTTACACTTCGTTGTTTTCTGGGAGCCAAATTGTAGCCATGACCTAATATGTTAAAGGAGAACTGCACCCACAGACTCAAAAAACATGTTTATTTCATCTTGGTTTGGTGTTTCCAACATTTTGACACCAGTCTAGGACTATTTACAGGTTTTTAAATATTTTTATACATAATTTCTGAGTTTGACCACATGGGGTCTGGCATCTTCAAGTAATTCTGAGTGCTTAGTCTGCCTCTAAGTATCCCAAAATGCAGTGCTTGTCTGTAAAAAGTTACAACATGCAGGCTTCTTTCTTCCTAAATCTCCTGTCACTGCATTGATATTACATGCATACACTGCTGTCTTTCAGTCAGTTTTAAGTAACATTTCATGCTGTTCAATGAGTACAGTGCAAATACCACAGAATAGATGTTCAAAGTGCTTTTTACTGCTGCTTCTTTTAGAATGGCTAAATTGCATTTTTTGTGAAGTCTGAATTGTACTACTTTGAGTCATCTCCCATCCCCCTTCACACCTAACAGTACAGTAAAGTACTGTTCTTGTGGAGAGCAACAGTCAGTTTAAAATATTTTACATGCTGTAATTGTTGTTTATTCATAGCAGGGACAGCAAACAGGGAGAAAAAGGACAGAGGAGTTGAGCATTTAATAATAGAACCCCATTGTTGTCCTTTAAGTAGACAATTTAATGGTTTAAGGGCAAGACAAAAGAGCAACGGTGACAAAGAGTCACCCTGAAATTTTCCGCTTTGAATTTTTATCCCTGGAATAATAATTTGTCCTTTATTGTGGCCTAAATGCAAAACAGTTTGCCACTGTTTCATGGTCGCTGTAATGTAAGCAATCAGTGTAGGGTGTATCTTATACATTTGTAAGCACTCTTTTATCCATGAATGTGGGATACTGTCAAATGCTTTTTCTAGTCTCCCCATGCCATACTTAGATTCTTCCCCTTTTTACAATTCTCTATTATGACTTTATTTAACAGTAAATGGTTCTTTGTTCTATATGACTTTCTTTTGTTACTCTTTTGTTCTATTGCCATGCTTGAATTTTCTTCTAAATGACTATAAACTCTGTCGGCATCAATTCTAATGTATAGTTTATACGTTGTTGGAAGGCAAGTTATTGGGCTATAGTTTTAAGGATAGCTTGCAGGTCCACTTTTCAGTAGGAGCATTTTTTTCTGTTGTATTGGTATCTGTTTGGGGTGTACATATAAATAGCTCTTACTCATGGCTAAATCTTCATGTAAAGATGTTAATACTTTTAGCCAAAAGTTAGGCACTGCATCTGGGCCTGGGGTTTTCCAGTTAGTAGGGAGCTTTTCTTAACTTTGTGTCAATCTGTCTGGCAGTTACTTCATCCCATTTTATATTTTGTACATCTGAATTTCTTATTCTTTCTTTAACTTCTTCTATTCACTTAGCATCTTTGTTATGTTCCACAGGATCTTCATAGATATTTCCCTAAAATGTATCTATTTCTTCTTTTTTTTGGTGGTGTTTCAATTCCTTTTGCCTTGTTTTCCAGTTCTCTATAAAACTTTTTTGGGTCATCAATAAATTGCTTATTTTGTACTTTTGTTTTATATTTATCTGCATACCTCCTAAGTTTTTCTGCCTGTGCTATTTTTAGTTTATTATTCGCGATAGTACAAAATAGATCCTGATCTATTCTGATACTGCACATTGCTTTTATCACTTCTATCTTTCTGAGTATTTTTGTTGATCTGTTCCCTCTTCTATACTCTTCTAATAGTGACGCTTCTTGTCCTAATTGCTTTATAGCTTTTTTCTATTTGATACTTCTATGATGGCATTTGATTTCTCCCCTTCCTTTCCCTTACTGCCCTGTGTTTTTGTGGTAAGACTGTATCTGTTATTAATTTAGCTGCACAGTAATATATCATGTTTAATTCTGTTAAATTGCATGCATTTCTGTGAACAACCCTAATTACTGTGTTCATTTGTTTTATCAAACTTCTAACTTTTTTGGTTTTATCAACTTTCTGTAGTCTGTTTCTTTCATCGATCTTAATATGTCTGTCCATCTCTATTAAATCAAGCAACTCTTCTCTTAGGAGATCATTTTCTTCTAAACTGAGGGACATTGTTTTGTTTTCCATTTCCTGCAGGCATTCTACAGAAAGTTCCAGAGCATCTTCCTATGCCACATTCTCATTTGTTGCCGTTTCATATGGGAACTCGCTGGCATATCACACCACAATATCAGAGTTGGCACAGTTTCTTGTTCCTTCCCTTGCTGTGCATCTCCAACTGAACGTTTGTCCTGGTTTTCTGTGGAAGGCTCCAAAGTATCTTCATATGGCAACTGATCAGATGTTTCCCGCTCCACTGGTTTCTCCTTAATTTTGACATCCACTGCTCTATCCTGCTGTGATGTTATCAAGGTTAGATTTCCTACACTAAATCCTTCACTTCACAGGTATTCTATAACTTCAGTTTCTATTTCTTTAACTGCTCCATTACTAATCCTGTTTTCTACTTTTCCTGTTTGTTTTATTATTTGTTGTATTGTAAAATTTTGCATATCCAGCTGCCTTTACCTATATTTCTCTTCAAATATCTTTGGTGTTGCTTTTTGTATTGATTAGCTTTGCTTTCTCTTTTGCATAACTATTGCACCATATTAAATCACTTTTTGTTTCCCATATCCCATATATCCCATATGTGTTTCATCTTTGTGAGTTGGCTTTAAATACTTGTGTGAACTACATGATGTTATTCTCCTTTTTTTTTTCTTAAAATTGATTAAGTGGGACTTTTAAATACTACTGCGCATTACAGGCGCATCCTGGCTAGTTCTGCGGCCAGATTTAAAGGTGCTTTGTAAAGCATTAACACTGTGAAACTATCTACTTTTGTTTCATTTTAAAAACAAATAGAAAGGCAAAAGCCCGAGAATGTTATGATCGAGGAGTGTGCTACATTATATTTGAAACCTGACTAACCATAGTAACCTCTCGCAGTTGGAGATATCAGATATCTCTTTCTACAAATGTGCTTAAGACTTGGGTGCTTTAAGACATTATACGTTGTTGTAGCTGGTAACAAGCGTACTTTGAGCGGGTTACTTACTATACTGTGACAACGCTCTGAAGTGCGCTGACTACTATACTGTGAAAACGCTGACCATACACGTGCTCTTACCTAACTGTCCTCCCTGCATATCACTAAACAAAAGCACGGAAACGCTCTAGCAGTGGCTGTTCCAGCATACTGTCCTAGTATTATTTCCTGCCCTTCTCTTTGAAGTCATAGTGTAACGCAATACTACCTAGCCTATATAGCAGGGCCTATTAAACTTAGCTTATGTAATTTATCTACCTTGCCAATATTTCCTAGATATACCTACAATTTCAGGCTTTTGCCAGTGTAATTTTGATACATATTCTAATTTCATACATTATACTGTCTCAGGTTTATTAGATGCATTGCTGTTTGTGATGTCTGTTGGATATTTGCATAAAAGCTATTGAAATAACTGTGTAACCACATATATTTGTATAAAAGCTATTGAAATAACTGTGTAACCACTCTAAATTGCATTTTCTGCTGATGCTAACTACTTGCCTAATTGTTAAACTCTCTACTTTCATGTTGCTCTCTACATCCTTAGAACCATACAACAGCTGTTAACTTTTGTGTCTCAATATTACTAACCTCCATTTATCTCCTGCCTTCTTCTCCTGTCTCCAGCTGTTAGTCCCTGTTCTTCCCTTTGTGGATACACCTGTGTGGATGCCCAGACCTACATTTCAAGCTATCCCAGCTTATCCAATCCACCAAGCAATTCTACAAACTGTGCTGCTCATCCCTCTATTGGACTAGAACCAAGCCTCCCCTCGAAGGAACCAAGGAAGTATGTACACCATTTGCTAAACCTACTGTACTACAGTTATTTAGCCCTGCTAGGTGTTGTAAACGCTTCCCTGCCAAGAAGCCAGCAGTCAACCCTTCCTCTACTTTCTGTACAGCCACCCTTCCTCCTCTCCTAGCTCCCTTTATCTACACTGCCCTCTTCCTCCTCTTTTTACTTATTATACCCCTTAGATTGCCTCAGGGGACCACAGTTACATCTCAGCATCTGGCCACTAGATTGTGCCCTCTCCCCACTAATCCACTTCCACCCCAATCACTGCCTTGTATTCTGTTTAATCTTTATCTTCTTCCCCTTAAATCTCCAAAGCCCTATTCTTACTTTCCCCTCTTAATCCACTATAGTCCACTCTATCCAACTACACCCCTGTCCGCTGTACTTACCTGTTGCATTCCTCACTCCACTGATAGGTTCTTGATCTTCCCTTGCCTTCCTTGGAATTTTTGCAACAGTCCCCCTTTGAAGATACATATATCATACATTTCACCGTCCTCTACCACTACCCATCCCCAAACTTACCTTATCTTTTCAGCTCTCCACTGATAGTTTTTCGCCTCTCTCCTTCAGTGGCTCTACCCGCTCCGTTCGCCCTGCGGGCTCACTCCGCTCCCCTACCCTACCCCTATATCCCACCCACCCCCAGTACATCCACATTTATAGTCTCTTCCTGTCCCCCCCCCATTTCCCTCAACCTATCCCATCTCAATGCTCCACCCCCTCCTAGATAACTCTCTTTACACTACCACTCCCCCTCTCCTTCCCCTTACCTGACTGCTCTCTCACATACTTCTCCTCCTTATATCTCTAAATTCCCCAGTCAGTCCCTACCCTCACTTCTAATATCTATCCTACCCTACTCATCCATGTCTCATACACACTATCTCACCTCATTTACATGTCTTTTCCTTCTTACCACTCTGTATAATGCTTCCTCCTCTTCCTCTACCACACTACCCTCCTCTTTCCCACTCCCCTCACCCTCCACTATCTCCTATACCCAACTTTCAACTCTCCATTTTTATTTAATATCTCCCTCCCTCCTTCAACCAAATCCATTTCATTACTTTAAACTAAAACTCCACACAGTCTACTTAAAATCTCCCTCTTTCAAAGTTAAATTACTTCTCCCTCTTACTTTATCCCTCTATTCTAAGTTTCATCTACTCTATCCTTTCTCTTGGCTTGCTCTTGCAGGAGATATCCATCCCAACCCTGGGCCAACACGTACTAACAATCTCTCTCCCACTACCTCCACTAATAGACACAGCCATAAATACCTTAAATTCATTACCATCAATACCCAGAGTATTAATAACAAAATAACAAACTTCCATGCCTGGCTAAATCTTACTGCGCCTGACATAGTAGCAGTAACAGAAACCTGGCTAAAACCCCAAACTACTAACTCTGAGATTTTACCACCTGGCTTCCAAGCTCTTAGGTCTGATCGCCAAAACAAAAAAGGAGGTGGTGTAGCCTTGGTCTACAATTGCCTGCTAAATCTCAGCCCATACCAAACTCCCATCCCTAAATTTAATAATGCTGAACTAATCATAGGAATCCTCAAAATAAACAACTTCAAAAGTATCTGTGTAATAGCCATCTATATCCCTCCTGGAGACAACACCACCACCCTTGAGAATATTCTCTGTTGGGCAACAAACAATATCAAACAGGAGACTTACATTCTAGGTGATGTCAATATTGATTGGAATACAATTAATAATAATACTCCCTCTCAGTCTATCAATCTTTATAATTTTACTCAATTAATAAACAACATTACCAGACCCAACAAAACTAACCCTCCAGGGTCCATCCTGGACTGGATTCTAGTCAGCCACCCTAACAATATCTCCAACTCTGGTACCTTACCAGACTCAATAAGTGATCATCTCCCAGCCTTTATTAACCGAAATACCCAACAGCTCCCACACCAACATCAATATGCCCACTCTCGTAACCTAACTAATTTTAACCCTTCAGTATTCTCTGAAACCCTTAAACTAACAAACTGGGATTCACTAAACACTCTTCCCCTAGATGAAGCCCTAGAAGTCTTCAATACTACCTTCCTTAAAATCCTAAACTCCCAAGCCTCTCCTCGAACAAAACGAATAAAGTTCAACTCTGCCCCTTGGCTAACTAAGGACACTAAAACTCTAATGCTACAAAGGGACAAAACTTGGAAACAATACAATAAAAATAAAAACACAGCTTCTTTACTTGAATTTAAGCAACTCCGCAATCTTGCCAAAAAACTTATTATGAAAGATAAAAAATCATACTACAACAAACTTCAGTCTACTCTCACAAATAATCCCAAAAAGTTCTGGAATTCCATCAATTCCCTCTTGCACCCAGGTACTAAATCCAACCCCTGTCCAGACAACAGCAAGACTGACACAGAAATTGCAACACTCTTCAACTCCTTTTTTACCAGCTCCATAGCAGAACTGACTAAATCCTTCTGCAATTCCTCCCCCATCCCAAGCACAAAGCCTTCTTCACCTTCCATCCCTCACTCCAGCTCTCGTAACCACCCTCCCACCTTTATTCTACAACCTGTATCTACAACCAGTATCAAACAACTCCTTTCCAAACTCAAACCATGCTCCAATGCCCCCAATAACATCCCATCACTCTTTCTCAAGCTTGCAGCAGACGGGATCGCCATACCTATCAGCATTCTCATCAATAGATCCATCCAAGAATCTTATGTTCCCAAACTTTGGCGAGCTGCCCACATTCTGCCCCTCCATAAAGGAGGCAAAAATAATACCATTTCCAACTTCCGCCCAATAGCCATTCTTTCCCCTATTTCAAAAGTCCTTGAAAAATGTATCCACCAGCAACTCATGCCCCACCTCCTCAATAACCATCTCCTCACTCCTACTCAACATGGGTTTCGGCCTGGCCACAGCACCATAACTGCTCTCCTTTCCTTCCTAGACATTGTCAACCATGCCCGTGACTCTGGAAATATTGTCTCCACTGTTCTACTTGACCTTTCCAAGGCATTGACACAATATCCCACACTCCTTCTCAACCACCTTTCTAACCTCAATCTCTCCCACAATTCCCTTTCTTGGTTCAAAAGTTATCTCTCAGATAGATCCCAAGCTGTAAAATGGAAGACTGGTACCTCAAAATTCTTACCTACCCCTACCGGAGTCCCTCAAGGCTCTATTCTCGGGCCTCTGCTCTTTAATATCTTTATCAATGATCTCCACTCTTCAATTCCTCAGTCTCAAATAGTACAATATGCAGACGACTCCACTGTTATCTGCTCTGCCCCTAGCCTTCCCGAGCTTCAAGCCAAAACCCAATTGGCCTTCACAACGACAGAAAATTGGATGCTTCAAAACCATCTTTCCCTCAATGCCAATAAATCCCATATCATTCTCTTCTCCACCTCAAAAGCTCTGACTCTTGATAAGTCATCCTTCAAAATTTCCAGCCTCTCCCAGTCCCCAGTAGAAGTTGTTAGTTGTGCAAAATTACTCGGAGTTACCATTGATGAACACCTGAAATTTAATACTCATATTCAACTAAACATAAAAAAAACACATCAGAAGCTCGGTATGCTTTATAGAAATGCCAACTTTCTTACTCCATCTACAAGACAAACTCTCGCCACTACCTACCTTCTCCCTTCTCTACTGTATGGTGCTCCTCTTCTAACCAATCTCACCTCTTCTATCTCCTCAAAACTTGAAAGTTGCTACTACAAAATCGCCAAATTCGCCATAACTCCACTCATTCTACACACCATTGCATCTGCCTCCGTAGTCTCCAATGGCTAGAACTCCCTAATCACCTCGATTACCTCCAACTTACTACTGCACACAAACTAATTTTTAAACCTTCTGCTTGCCCTGCATTATCTAACATCTTGCCCTTATATACTCCTCTCAGGCCCCTAAGATCCAGCCACCAGAATCGTATTTCAGTATACAAACCCAAACGACCCCCTGGCCAACTTCTACTTTCCTATACTACAGCTAAAAAATGGAACTTGCTTCCTTCCCTTCTAAGAGTCACTACAAGCTACAAACACTTCAAAGCTCTTCTCCATTCTCACCTCTCCCAAAACTGGAAATGTAATTGTATACTTCCTACCTAGATCTTAATACATCCTTTTTCCCCCCCTCTGGTCCTCCTTCTTCTAGCTCTCACCTTGGCACCCCTCCCTCTACTTCTTTATCTCCACTCTCTTCCTGATTAAGCCCTATATTTATTCCTTTTAAGCGTTCTCCTCCCACTGCCCACTTGCAGGTCTAGTCTCACAATTGAATCTTTTGCCTTTTTCATAAGGTGTACTTTTGACTCAAACACAAAATGAATATTACTCTATCTGTACTTTTTCATCTTCCTCCTGACACCTCTTCTCCTTTAAATTCTTTGCATCTCCTTCACTTCTCCTCTGTTTTACTGCTCTTGCATTCAAGATCTATGTATAATTTCCTTTTATCTCTCTCTACTACACTAACAATACAGTTGCATAATTATATTAATTTCTTAAGTATACTGCCAAATGTACTACATTTTTGGAAATTGTTAAAGTGTTAAACTGTTAGAACACAGAGCTTTTCTCCCCGGGCCTCCACTGAAAACGGGCTTTCGGGCCCAGTGGACTTCCCCGGTTATCAAACTGGAAATAAATAAATAAATAAATATCCGTATTTTGTCTTCAGATGTCTGCTGCTCCTCATTGTTCTCCTTATTTGGGGGACTAATTGTTCTACCATGCTGTGATATAGGGTCTATATCATATGAGCGAATCGCACAAATTGCGAACGCTCATAATATCGAACGTACTGGACCTTGAAGAGCTTTTTCTGAGATTGTGGTACAGTGAAGAATGGGATATTTGCCCTTTCCTCACTGTAGCTCGATCTTGGAGTTGGAATATATATTTATCGCGGGTGTGGGGGTTAGGAAGTTTGAGGTCTGGTACGTTCGATATTATGAGCGTTCGCAATTTGTGGGATTCACTCATATGATATAGACCCGTGATATAACCCCTTGTAGAATTTCTACACTAAATCCTTCACTTTGCAGGCACTCCATAACTTCAGCTTCTATTTTTTTAACTTCTGCTTTACTAATCTTCTGTTCTACATTCCCTCTTTGTGGTCTTATTTTTTGTAATGAGAAACATTTTTCTTATCTGGATACATTTGCCTGTATTTTTCTTCAAATATGTTTGGAGCTGCTTTTTTTGTATTGATTAATTTGGCTTTCTCCTTTGCATAAATATTACTTCATATCAGATCTCTCCTTCTTTCCTATATCAATATTCCTTTTTTATACCTTCAAAAATCTGTAGATTTTGTTCTTTATATTTTCACATTTCCTCAGTTGCTACTTTTTCCAAACAGCCCAAAGTTTCTTGGCCTATATAAAGTTTTTCATAAATCTGTTGAATTAATGACCACAAATTGTTTATTTGAAACTTCTGTCAGTTTTCCCTGTGCAAGTATTTTTCTTTACTCTAATTTCTCTCTTAATCTTTTTGTATATCTTCTGTCTGGAAATTCTGGGCTTCTTGCATAATAGTAACAATACATAATTTCTTTCTTATCCTCAATAGTCCACTCTATCACCTTTATGGCTCCTTTTTTATCTATCTGTTTTTGTGAATTTTGTGGACTATTACTTCATTCTACAACAGGGGGGCCATCCTCCCCCTGATCCTAGCCTAACCCCATTTTAGGAATGTTTCCATGTCTTGAGGATTCCACACTGTCATTTTTTCCAGTCTTGACACCAGTGTACTTACCAGGATTGGACACTTTTTATCATGGAGCTTGGACACCCAGCTATATTTTTTTATTTTGTAACCTACTTCTGTCCATGATATATGGTGTCATCTTGGTGAGATTTTGTGAAAAACATGGTCCTCTTCATGAAGGTACTACTCACCAAGACTTGAAGATGAATTTAATTACAGCAATACTACTCTCCTTTGCTTGCTAATTTATAATCTCTGCATTCGGACCAGAATAGTGTGATAGATGTCCACTAAGTTAAATACAAAGAAGGGAAGGACAATACAGTGTGAGTTAAAATTCCAAGGGCAATTTTATTTAAGTATATTTTTTTTAGCCAGGTGAGCTGGTCCAATGATACTTTTCAACAAAGATCCACACCTAAAACAATTTAGACAACATGTTTCGTGATCAATACAGCAACTGTATAGTAGCAAAAGAGAATGTAACCATATCAGCTGCCCCCCAAGAAATTAATACTGTAATGCAGTAGTGAAAGAAATTGCAGTACTCATAGCTATAATCTCACTCGATATAAATATGATTGTAGCACCCAGAATACCATGCTAATCCTCCAAAATCAGGAAAAGATAAACTTGTTAAGCATATTCCTAGTGTGAGATCCATTCTTAACACTGCTTAGGAGTACTTAACAAAACATTGTTTAGCGTCCCTAGGTGCTGTTAAGATCAGCACTAGGGACCGATAGGGGACACTGCTGACCAGCAAAGGACAGTGGCAGAAAGTAAAACAGCTATTAGAATTTTACTCTGCCATAAAACTGTGACAGAATGAAATGTCTAAAAGCTTTTCAAAGCTGTTAGTTCTACAGAGGGGCATGTCAGTTCTGCCTTGCGACTGTTTAACAGCACTATTTGCTTTACTTGCTTTCAAAGACTTTGAAAGCCAGTAAAGCCAGTAAAACATTCCATGTTCCTATATTTTTTTCTGTGATTGGTAGTACATGCAGTGGATAAAACTCCATGCACTGCAAAGAATTATGACTGAGCCATCAATCGTAGCCCTTTATTATGTGATCTCAACCCAGATCTCAAGATTTACATCTCGAGCTTCGATCTCAAGGTACATTTCTTGACATCCATGCCTTGAACACATAATACGCTGGTAATGATCCATAATAATCCTGTATATTAGATATAATCAAAATAAGCTGAACATAGGCATTTGTATTATGTTTTCTAATTAAAACTTGTACTTGTGTGCTGGATTCTCAACAAAACCTTGCTTAACTAGAAGTGAATTGAATTTGTCAAACATCCAGTGACTCACTAGCTGTACTGTTTTAATTTGGGATCAACAAAATTGTATTTCGGATTAACTAGTGCATTAGGTGAGAGCTAATGCTGCTGAAGATGACGTTTTAGGACTACATAAAGTTTCAAAGGGAAAACTAAAGACAAGCTGCTCTTCCATGATGAAAATAACTAGTAATACTACCCAAGCTTCTGCAACAACTAATCGCATCTCTGATACTATAGCTAGCCAGTTAAATACATAGTTTATCCAGTCAGTAGCATCCCTCCTAAAAGACAAATCCCCAAACCCATCACTTAAAGAAGAGACTAATCTACCTGCTTCTAAAATCTATCTCAACAAGCGTGTATTTTCATATCAGACAGAAAGAAAGGGAAGACTGTAGTTGTGGCATATGCATCGTGCAGTGTTTATTTTTGGGCAGTGAGCCTTCATATTCAGAATAGGAAGTAAAGCAGACGTGTTCATAACTTTTGGCTTCAAGTATTCATTTTCTGTAAAAGTGCAATGCGTAATCAAGGATAAATACACAGCAAGCTCAAGAGAGGATGCTGCATGCGCAGAGGACATTTTCATCTGGCAAACCAACAATTCCTAAAAACAATAAAGGAAGTAAAAGGAAACTGCTGCAGTATAGAAGAGGAAAGCTCACGCTGCTCATGATAACTCTTGGGGACTGTGTAAAGTTTCAAAGGGGAAATGAGAGACACGCTGCTTTTTCGTGGTGAAAAGAAGTTATAACTAGCTAAATAGTAAACTAACTGATACCATGAACTGTGACACACTTCAGAGCTGAATGAAACCAAGTAATGAGCGATTATCTCTTAACAGTGATTATGAAATTATAAAATGCAGATGAAGCAAAGTATTTTTTTTTATTTCAGACATAAAATCATACTATAATGTAAATGAATTATAAATAATCAGTAAATATATTTATAACACAGTTTAGTCAAGTATATGTTACAAAATTTAGGGGTGGGTTTGTTATAATGGTTATGGTCTGCATCTCATATACACAAAGTACAGCGTTTGATTCTGACCTTGAGATATTGACTAGGCTTAAAATAGTCCCTCATGGCAGTTAGCCTAGTATGAACCTTTGAACTTATGAATACATTTATTGCAATAGGCAATGTATGTAAACAAAATATATATAGCAATTTTTCCATAGTTTTAAAAGAAAAGTTCATAAAGATAGACAGGGATATTCACAGACATCATCCACTGTGCAGACAAGATGCATGGCAGCTCCTGTCTAAAGTGTGATGCCATCATGAATGTTATTCATAAATGGAACGTGTCTCATGACAGTGAAAGATTTCTGGCGAACGTACCGTGCACTCATACAGCACGCAGAGCACTACCAATTCATGTTAAGGACCATCAGCTGAGATCACAAGGGTTACAGTGTAGCTGACAGCGAACACTGATAATATTTCCACTAGTGTAACTAAGGTAGAGAGGTACATTTTAAACATGGGTGTGCTTTTGAAATCTAAATTTGGGAGGCTGGGAGAGGAGTGATAACATCTAATCATGGAGATGTGCTTTTTTAAAAATTAACCAAAGGAGTATATATCAAAATAAAACATTGGGGGTGGGCTTTTGTACATAATAATGTAACACCAAAACTATAGATGCATGTACTCACACACACACACACACACACACACACACACACACACACACACACACACACACACACACACACACACACACACACACATAAATAAAACTATTTCGTGGGGGTGACAAAAAGTAGAACTTGGAATTATGTAAAGCATTGCAAGTCCACATAGTGTAGCTGGCAATATGCACTGCATTAGAATTGCATTATGGGTTATTTTAAACCTTCACAATCTGCATCGCATTTATGAAATGGGTGCTTTATCAAACTGAATGTGCAAGGTGTGCATGCTTTATCAAGTTGAATATGCAGGTACAGATGCTTTATAATGTTGAAGGTACAGGTACAGGTGCTTTATCAAGTTTAATGTGCAAGATATGGATGCTTTATCAAGTTGAAGATGTAGGTATGGGTGCTTGAAGTTGAAGATATAAGGTGCACTGCAAAAAAAGATGCTTGAGTGCACTGATAAGAACAGGTGCAAAGTGTTTATTTATTTTTATTTATTATTTATTTTACATTTGTTGACCAGGCTAGTCTAACTGGATACATGTCCATTTTCAGTACAGGCCCGGGGAGATAAGCTCCAAGTCATACTGATAACATAAAAATTACATAGAAATATAAAAAATGAAATTATAGTAATATATACACTGACAAATCAGGTTAATAAGAAATCATTTGAAGAAGCGATATCAAATACAATGAAAACTGAAGTTTCAAAAATAACATGTAGGTACATTCTTTAATGCAAAAAGGAGGCATACAGGCTAGTTCAATGTGCAGGTAAAGTACATCACTTAATGGCAAAGAAAAAAGGAGGTGATGAAAAGTTTCAGTCTTTTTTTGTAGCGTAATAAAGAGGAAATTGAGGAAACGTCACAGGGGAGAAGATTCCAGAATTTTCCCACAGTATTGGAGAAAAGAGAATCCCCAGCCCTGCTGTTATATTTAGATGTTTTAACTAGAAGTTTCTGAGATGAACGTAAGGACTTCAGATTATTATAGGGTGTGATGATGGTAGAGAGACTAGGAGTATTGGAAGGTTGGTGAATACTTTTATGTGCAATAATTAGTTGGTGGTACGTTATCAGATTCTGTAGTTCCAACCATTCAAGCTGCTTTAAGTTAACACAGTGGTGAGTTTTAAATGGGTTACCTGTAGCAAATCTGGCTATATTATTGTAGGAGCTTTCCAGCTTACTGAGGTTGCTCTTAGGTTGGTGAAAATGGAAGAGGCATAGAGGAGTGTAGAGATTAAATGAGTATGTGCAATAGTAGTTCTAGCTGTAGGTGATAGGAAGGGTTTTATTCTGTACAGAGAGCCAAGTTTTTTGTTGACAGATTTAATAGTGTTGTTGACGTGTATGCCAAAGGAAAGATTGTTGTCTATGGTGACACCAAGTAGCTTGGTAGTTAGGTCAGGTGATATAACGATGCCATTAGTGGAAGAAACAGAAAAATCTAAGGGGGAGGACTTCAGATCTGGATTGAAAAGGAGGCGTTTAGTTTTTTTGGGGTTTAAGAGTAGGCAACAATGAGTGAACCATTGTTCCACAGTGTTAAAGACATTTTGAGTAATGGAGTGAAGGTCCGAAGTGGTTTTAGCGGAGCATATAAGTGTGTAGTCATCAGCATATTGTATGGAAGTAGCTTGGGGAATTGCTTGATGAAGGTCGTTGATGAATATGAAGAAAAGGAGAGGTCCTAATATGGACCCCTGAGGTACACCGAGGTTAACTGGTAGGTGGGTAGATAGAGTGTTTTATTTAAGTAGGATTGGAACCATTTGATAGAGAGTGCATGTAAGGACAGAGATTTGAGGATATCTATCAGAATTTGATGATTTACCATATTGAATGCTTTGGACAGATCGATAAATAGTGTTTTGGAGAGCAAATTGCAGTTACGGTTTTTGTTGATACAATCTGTAAAGGAAAGGAGGGCAGTGGTAGTGCTATGGGAAGGTCTGAAATCATGTTGACAGCTAGAGAGCAAGTTATTGTGGATTAGGTGGTCTAGCAATTGTCTATGTATGCACTTCTCCATGATCTTTGCCAAAGGGGAAAGAAGAGCTATGGGATGATAATTGGAGAATTCAGTGGAGTTGCCACCTTTGTGGAGGGGGATAATATGGGAGACTTTCCAGATACTAGGGATGTGGCCTTCACTAATAGTTCTATCGATAAGAATGGAGATGGGGTAAGCAATCGATTTGGCAGATTTCTGTAGGTATTCAGCAGGTATTGGCCTGCTGAAGGAGAGCATGGTTTCAATTTTTGGGGTTTTGGGGATGAGAAGGTAATTGGGGTATGTCATCAAACTCTACACACTTGTACACAGTGAAGGATGTCAGCAAACACCACACACCTGTATACAGTGGGGTATGTCATCAGACACTACACACCTATACATAGTGGGGTATGTCATCAAACACTACAAACTTGTACACAGTGGGTATGTCATCTAACTCTACACACTTCTACACAGTGGGGTATGTTATGCTGCTACACATTGCTCCACATTAGGCACCATTTCTATGTCACAGATTGTTTTTCTATGCATGATGTCACTGTTACACATTGCTTCACATTAGGTGCTATTTCTATGTCAGAGATTGGTTTTCTATGCATGATGTCAATGTGCTGCTACACATTGCTCCACATTAGGCACCATTTCTATGTCACAGATTGGTTTTCTATGCATGATGTCACTGTTACACATTGCTTCACATTGGGCACCATTTCTATGTCACAGATTGGTTCTCTATGCATGATGTCACTGTGCTGCTACACTTTGCTCCACATTAGGCACCCTTTCTGTGTCACAGATTGGTATTCTATGCATGATGCCACTGTGCTGCTACACTGCAAAGCCATATTGGCCCATACTATGGCAGAACAATCCACACAAGTTTCTTCACATAACAGCTCTATTTTATGGCATGCCTTCTCCCACCCAGATGGAAGCCCAGTGAAACATGCTGATTAATGTTCATGGCAGATGGGTATGACTGAAATATGTTGCCTAGTGACAAACTAATGATGGATTCAATGTGTCACAGTTAGAACATCACATGGTACTGGCAGCCCCACCTCCAAACACATGCATAAACACATGCACTTGTCCATAGTGAAATGTGCAAACTCTGTTTACAAGTTTACACTTTATTGTAATTGCTTTCAATGAATCATGTTGGTGCTCTTACTAGCTCTTATTATATGAAATGTCCTTCCTGTTACACACATTTTGTTAGATTAAGTATCTCTCTTTATGTGCCTAAAACTGAAAAATACTATTAAATCTGCTAAAGCAGCTCATGGACGTAAGCATCTAAAGCCAAAACAACAGCAAATCGTTATTTAACTATTGTCAGGAAACAAAGAAACAAAACCCAGCATTGCACCAAAATCATACAAAATGGCACTACCTTCTTGGATCTAGTGGGCATTGCCAATACACTAACAAGCAAATCTGGTGCAAATTTCAGTCCAAAGACAAATATCCATAGTCATCCTAACCCTGAACCTCTCAAACCCTCCATCATTACTAAAGAACATGTACCGAAGGTGCTGTTTAAGACCAGAAACACTTCCTCCATGGGAACTGATAATATACTGATCCGTTTAGTAATATACCAATCTGTTTAATAATTTACTGATCTGTTTAATAATATACTGATCTGTTTAATAATTTACTGATCTGTTTAATAATATACCGATCTGTTTAATAATATATCGATCTGTTTAATAATATACTGATCTGTTTAATAATATACCAATCTTTAATAATTTACTGATCTGTTTAATAATATACTGATCTGTTTAATAATTTACTGATCTGTTTAATAATATACTGATCTGTTTAATAATATACTGATCTGTTTAATAATATATCGATATGTTTAATAATTTACTGATCTGTTTAATAATATACCAATCTGTTTAATAATATACCAGTCTGTTTAATAATATACTGATCTGTTTAATAATATATCAATCTGTTTAATAATTTACTGATCTGTTTAATAATATACCAGTCTGTTTAATAATATACTGATCTGTTTAATAATATACCAATCTGTTTAATAAAATACTGATCTGTTTAATAATATACCAATCTGTTTAATAAAATACTGATCTGTTTAATAATATACCAATCTGTTTAATAAAATATTGATCTGTTTAATAATATACTGATCTGTTTAATAATATACCGATCTGTTTAATAATATATTGATCTGTTTAATAATTTACTGATCTGTTTAATAATATACCAATCTGTTTAATAATATACTGATCTGTTTAATAATATACCAATCTGTTTAATAATATACTGATCTGTTTAATAATATACCGATCTGTTTAATCATCTGTAGTAATCCGGCCCTGATGTAGCCACTCCTTAACCTATTAAACCCAAGTGTAGCAAAATGTTCTGTCATAGAGGTATGCAGCACAGCAATGGTGATGCCAGTCCATAAGGACGGCCAGACCTTAGAGCCCGATGAGTCTCATTTGCAAGGTCATGGAACATATCACTATAGATCTGATAAAATTGGGCATTAAAACTCTCAGCAGGCCAGGCAGAGTGTTGATCCTGTCTAATGAATATGTTGACAGCAGTCATACTGTCCACATGGAGTACTTTGATCTGACCAAGGCATTTGACACCATCCCCCATGTCATAATCATTAGTAAACTAACTGCATTACAAACAAATTCCTATGTGGCAAGGTGGATGGCCAATTGGCTGAAAGCAAAAGTCACACAATGTGTGTGGCAGGTGCAACATCAGATAGTATGAAGGTAACCAGTGGTATTCTACAGGCCTCAGTCTGCAGATCACTTTTATTTGGCATTTACTTTTTTGAACTCCAGAACAAAAAGCAAACTCTCTGGATAACTATGCTTACAGATTACTGCAAACTGGGAGTCATTGTCCAATGGGTCGATAATTCCCACTTCTTTGGTTATTATATAGCTACAGTAATCAAGAAGTCCTTTTACTTTGTGCAGTTATTTGCCAAGGGAATAGTATCCATTTCTAAACAAGTCATTTTCCCCTTATATTCAGCACTGGTCAGGCCAATTATTAAATACAATGCCCCCCTTTGGGATGTACTTCACAAGACATAGTAAACCAGATTGGATTGGAAGTGATGAAGAATTAGAAAGTCCCCAGAGGTTCTTAAGAAGATCACTGGTTTAAAAACCTTAAGACAGTGAAAACTACCAGAAATACTGCCCCTTTATTCAGTATCACATATACTCATCAGAGATCATCTATGTCTTAACTTTTGTGCCATTAGGGACCTAGTGACCCTGGATCTCTTGTACCTACACAAGTCAAACGTTTCTACAAATACCAGAACCACAGATCTTAATTTTCATCACCAGATTACTAAAGCTCCAGACAAGTGACAAGTGGAGTACCTCAGGGTTCAGACCTGGGACCACTCTTGTTTGGCATCTACTTCTCTGAAGTACAGGTCAACACTAAGGGACTCTGGCTAACAAAGTTTGCAGATGACTGCAAACTGGGAGCCATTATTGAATCCCCAAATGATGTGCATATTCTACAAAAGGACCTTACAGAAACAGATGCTTGGTGCCAGAGTCATGGGCTCAAGCTTAGTGCCAAGAAATGTATAGTTAACCCCTATGGGGAAAAAACATGTACTCATGAATTACCACATAGGTGGCAGTACACTAAACACTGAAAGTGTGATGTGAGACTTAGGGACACAGGTGGACAGTGGTCTCACCTTCGATAACCACATCACCACAACAGTCAGGAAATCCTTCTATGTGGCACACCTCATCACTAAGGGCTTTTCATCCAGAAAAAAGGAAGTTATTGTCCCACTGTACTCATCCCTCATTAGACCCATTATAGAGTACAATGCCTCTTTTGGTATGTACCTCACAAGACATCTGCAACAGCTGGAAAGGCCACAGAAATACCTCACTAAAAGAATCACAGGCCTAAAGCAGATGCCCTATGCTGACCGTCTAAAAAAACTCCAGCTATACTCTGTGGCATATAGTCTACTCAGAAACGATCTCTGCTTAACATATAAGGCCATGTCAAACCCTGAGCTGTTGGACATGCTCCTCTTAAAGAAATCCCAATCCCTCAGAGCCACATGCTCCAGGGATCTAAACCTTGTCATCACAATGAACAAAACATGCTTGAGGGATAGGTTCCTGACCCAGCGACTCCCCATACTCTGCAATAGACTGCCCATACATGTCAAGTAGAGCATCTCCTTGGCCCTCTTCAAAAGGAACCTTGACAATTGGATGGGAGATAGGAAATTCACCCCGGGGATCATGTCAGTCACCCTGCTAGACAGGGGTTCAGGGAAGTAAATATTGTGGGAAGAAATATCCAGGGAATTGTTATGGCTAGGTTTGTATAGGCCCTAGGTCCAGTAGCTTAGTACCAACCTATGAGAGACAGGTTCATTACTTGGTGCCTCCCCCCACCTCTGGAACAGAACCCCCCCCCACACACACACACACACACACACACACACACACACACACACACACACACACACACACACACACACTGATCAGGCAGTGTGATGCACTACCTGCTGTAAAGTGGGACCTGGATAATTGGATGGGTATTCACAAATTTACCCTGTGCTTGACTGACTTAGCCATCCTAGAGATGGTAGGAACAGTCTAAATGTGGATATTGGCAAGGTGTACTGGTTGTAAGTCTTGTTTGTCTTGAAGTTTCCTATCATTCAGATGAAATATAGGTATGCAATACAAATGCCTTGGTGTGTGGCAGGATTCCCATTATCCAACTCCACACACATCAATAAGGTGATAACCAAAGCAAATAGTCTCCTAAAGAGCCATTGCAATGTATATCTACATACACACACATATGAATACATACCAAAGCAATACTCTCCCAAAGAGCCATTGCAATGTATATATACATACACACACATGCATACATACCAAAGCAAATACTCTCCCAAAGAGCCATTGCAATGTATATATACATACACACACATATGAATACATACCAAAGCAATACTCTCCTAATGAGCCATTGAAATGCATATAAACATACACACACATGTATAGATAGATATATGCTCTCACACACACACACACACACACACACACACACACACACACACACAAAGACATATATAATCTAGATAGACTGGTATGACTTAAACAGGCATAAAGAAAGGTTTCAGAACAGCCAGCACTATAAAACAAAGTAGATGAATTGCCTGGTGGAGGAAATAGAGATGCTACATGAGGGAGCTTGAAGTTAGTGAGGAAAATAAGTTACCTGCAGGCAGGGTAAGTGATTCTGTGTGTGTGTGTGTGTGTGTGTGTGTGTGTGTGTGTGTGTGTGTGTGTGTGTGTGTGTGTGTGTGTGTGTGTGTGTGTGCACCTTTTTTTAGTTCAGGTCAGGAATATTAGGGTAGAAGTTCTTGGAGTGAGAATCTAGACGAGTATGGAATGTACCTGTGGAAGAGGTGATGAATCAGTTCTGAGACAGAGATCTGGTTGGAGAGAGTGCAAAAACAGTGGAAGTCCTGGTGACAGAAACTCTGACCTATTTAACCTAGTGACTGCTGGCAAACTCTTTTTTTATACCTGATTCAGAACCTTATGATAAAGTCTGGTGCTGACAGTCTCAAATATGTTGGATTTGTGCCTGAAATGAGCATTGTCACTTGAGCAGCTAGAAGGACAAACTATTGCTTCATTTTACCTCTTGGTATAGTTTTGTTTTACTCTGTGGTGAATTTAGCCTTACTTTATGTTTGGCAATAAAAGTACTTATTTAAGCAATAACCCATGCCTGGGTGTGGTTAATGCTGGAATTACCCATGGTTGGTGTGGTTTGGTCACGAGGGCGAAGCCAACCGTGGGTAAATCCAGCATTACCCACACCCAGAAGTGGGTTATTGCTATTATGCAATGACATTATTTAAGAAAACATACTTACTTTTCTTAAATAATGGCATTGTATAATGCCTCTGTGCTGCGCTTCCGCAGCTGTCTGGTATCCAATAGCAGTTCTGATGTACTGCGCATGCGTATGCTTACGCAGTACATCAGAGCTGTGTGTATTGGAAGCAAAGGAGAAATGAAGATCTCTGTTGCATTTTTAAAGCTATCTTGCTATGTTAAATGAGTTTAACATAGCGAGATGTCTTTAAAAAAGCAACAGAGAAAGGAAGATTTCCGTTCCTTTTTTATAAGCTCTCTCGCTATGTTAAACGAGTTTAACATAGCGAGACAACTTTAAAAAAAAATGGAGAAAGGAAGATCTCCGTTACTTTTTTTAAGATATCTCGCTATGTTAAACTTGTTTAACATAGCGAGATTAAAGTTTAACATAGCGAGATTACAGCAACGGAGCTCTTCTGTTCTCCATTGCTGCCTAACACAAAAGAAAAGTAAAGACTTATACTAATGGAAAAAGTCAAGGTGACCGCACCTTTTTCCATTAGTATAAGTCAGATTTACAGCAGGCATGCAGATCAATCAGTGTGCACGTTTTGGAATATTAATGGGGGGTCATTGTATAATTTTCAATAAACTATGGCCTTCTACTTATAATATTACAGTGTGTGTGTGTGTCTGTGTGTGTGTGTGTCTCCCTATATATTTATTTATTTTATTTACTTATTTTACTTGTGTTTACCAGGAGAGTCCGACTGGGTGAGAATCCCATTTTCACTGGAGGCCTGGGGAGAAAATCTCCACAGAGAATAATACAGGATTTACAATTTACAATTTACAAAGCATCACAGAGATTTGTACAATAAAAAAATTCACAAATTAATAGAGTACAATACAGATACAGAAAGGGAGATAAGGCAATGAGAAAAAAATAAATTCACATTGTGTAACCAAAGACAATATGGTTGTAGGACAATTATACAGTGGTAAGGTAACATTCAACAATGGTTGATGCAGTAATCACACATATATGAGAAAAACATAGGAAGTAGCTAACAGAAGATTCCTTAGAGGATACAAGTGCAGTATTGATCTTGTAAGGGAGGCTACCCATATATATATATATATATATATATATATATATATATATATATATATATATATATATATATATATATATATATATATATATATATATATATATATATATATATATATATATGTGTGTGTGTATACTCACACTGAAATATCAAAGTACAAAAACAGCAAATGGCAAACCATCAATCCTAAATAATTGAAAGAGAAAGGAATGAAAAAAACTCACATTTTTTTGCAAGGGGGGAAGTCCCCCCCCCACACCTGTCACATCCCCTGCTAATTAGGTAGAGATTGTAAAGTCACTGCCAGTAAAAAAGTCAGCCCACAGCTTAAAGCATCAGTTGCCACAATCAGTTGCAGACAGTGCTCACAGAAGGTTTTAAAGTCAACAGAATCCAGGCTAAACACCTGGACATTGACTGATGCAAAATCACAGGAGCTCAAGGAAATTCTAAGGGCTCTAATACCTCAAGAAAAAGAGGAAATAGGCAGAGTCAAAGAAAAATGGCACCAGCTCAAAGCAGCATGTATGAGGACTATGGAACAGATATGTGACCAAACCAAGTACAGAGATAAGGTAGATAAGGAAAGATGGCAATGAACTACAGGTGTCTAAGAAGTTATGAAAAGAAAGGAGTACAGGAAAAGATGGAAGACAGAAAAGATGGACCAGGCTTAGAAGGAATTCTGGGTGACTAACAAAGACTCTAAGAGGGCAGTCACAACAGCATACAACAAGCCATCAGAGGAACTCTACCAAATTCTGGAAAGTGACTCAGAAGATGAGTCAAAGAAACTCTATCAGGCTGCAAGACAAAATGCAAAGATAAAAAAGATGGGCATCGGACACCTTTCATAAGAGATCCAACTACCTGCTCAACAGCCCAGAGGACATCAAAGACAGATAGAAGGAGGACTTTCCGGAAATTCTGAATGATGTAATATCCCACAAGAGCCATAATGCCCCACACACAGCCTATAATGAAAAAGGAAGAACATTCCACCCTGGCTGACATGACATCACAGAAGATATGATCAAGATGTTGGGTGAGTTTTATTTTATTTATTTATTTAACCTTTTGTTTACCAAGAAAGTGCGACTTGGAACAAAGCCAAAGGCCCGGGGAGAAATACTCCAGACTCATGTCTTTGTAACATGGGAGGAAACAGGAGCAAGAGGAAGAAACCCACACAAGCGCAGGGAGGATATGCAGACTCCGCACAGAAAGCACTCCAGCCGAGAATCAAACTGGAAAACCTCTTGCTGTGAGGCAACAATGCTACTGTTGCACCACTGCACCTCCCAAGTTAGGGGAAAAATGGCTCCTGAGGGTAGTCAAAGCAGGATAGAGATAAAGGTGTATCCCAGATGACTGGAGAACAAACATTCTAGTGCCATTGTACAGAAACAAAGGGGACATTTATATGTATGGGCAGTATAGAGGCACTGTCTGATTAAGTGATTTGCACCAAGTCACAAAGTAGGCAAACTCTGAAAGAGACTGTTGGCTTAAATTCTCTATAAAGTGCAATAAGGAAGGTGCATATTGGAAAATGATGTAAATACTTGA
Source organism: Protopterus annectens (assembly GCF_019279795.1). NCBI lineage: Eukaryota > Metazoa > Chordata > Ceratodontiformes > Protopteridae > Protopterus > Protopterus annectens. The sequence continues at coordinate 405,060,328 of NC_056740.1, read as the reverse complement.
CTGATAATTATATCATTCAAATAATACAATGATGAATATAACATTGTATAAGATTCATAGCCCAGAATGCACATCTAAACTTGAATCTAGGATGGATAATAAAGTTGGGAGTGCAAGGAATTTGATATCTAGAAATACATGACATAACAATAAAAAGGCTTGCAGATATATATGTTTCTTTAGTGGTGTCAGTAGATGAGGAAGCTGTGGAACTTCAAAATGGATTATTAACATAGGTTCATAGGTATGTACTAGGCTATCGGCCCTGGGGCCTATACAAGCCCAGCCAAATAGGTACCCTGGCTTTTGCCACCCAAGAAAATTATTTTCTTGTGCTACTGTTGAGCCGAGCCACAGAGGTGATCCCCGGGGTGAATTTCCTATTTCCCATCCAATCATCAAGATTTTTCTTGAAGAGTGCTAATGAGGAGCTTTGTTTGATATAGATAGGTAGTTTATTTCAGAGTATGGGGAGTCTCTGGGACAGGAATCTATCCCTCCAGCATGTTCTGTTTATTGTGGTGACAAGGTTTAGGTCCCTAGAGCGTGTAGCTCGGAGGGATTGGGATTTCTTTAAGTGGAGCATGTCCAACAGCTCTGGGTTTGACATAGCTTTGTATGTTGGGCAGAGATCACCTCTGAGTAGGCGATATGTGACGGAGTAAAGCTGGAGTTTTTTGAGACAGTCTGCATAGGGCATCTGTTAGAGGCCGGTAATCCTCTTTGTGAGGGATTTCTGCAGCCTTTCCAGTTGTTGTAGATGTCTTGTGAGGTACATACCAAAAGGGGCGTTGTACTCTGTAATGGGTCTAATGAGTGATGAGTAGAGGGGAACAATGATCTCTTTTTTTCTGGATGAGAAACCTTTTGTGATGAGGTGTGCCACGTAGAAGGATTTCCTGACTACTGTGGCGATGTGATTATCAAAGGAGAGACTGCTGTCCACCTGTGTCCCAAGGTCTCTTATCACACTTTCGGTGTTAATTATATTACCGCCTATGATGTAGTTCATGGGTACAGAGGTTTTACCAAAGGGGATGACAAAGCAATTTTTGGCATTGAGCTTGAGGCCATGGCTTTGACACCAGGCATCTGTCTCAGTGAGGCCCTTTTGTAGGATGTCCGCATCGTTAAGAGTTTCGATTATGGCTCCTAGTTTGCAGTCATCTGTGAACTTCGTTAGCCAAAGACCTTCTGTGTTAGCCTGTCCTTCAGAGAAGTAGATACCAAACAGGAGAGGACCCAGGACTGAACCCTGTGGTACTCCACTTGTCACTGGTCTGAAGTCGGATTTGGAGTCTGCTACTTTCACAGTGTGGGTTTTGTCAGTGAGCCAGTTGGCAACCCATCTTGTGACATAGGGATTTATATCTAGTTTAGTGAGTTTATCTATAATTCCAGAGTGGGGGATGGTGTCAAAAGCCTTGGCAAGATCTAGATAGGCTGTGTGAACCACCTTACCCTTGTCTACGGCTTTGGTGACTGCTTCAAAGAAGTCTATCAGGTTTAGGAGACATGATCTGCCTTTTACAAACCCAAACTGGGTGGGATCCAGAGTTTGGAGATTACCAATGTCTTTGTTTATAAGTTCCATGATGATACGTTCCATGGCCTTGCAGAACAGGCTTGTCAGGCTAATGGGGCAGTAGTTCCCAGGGTCCGTGGTGGCTCCCCCCTTGTAAAGTGGGATAACCGTTGCTGTGCACTATTCAGCAGGCACAAAACCTGAGGTGAGGCTATGATTGAACATGGTACTTAGGTGGGGTGCCAGTTCATTCTGTAGTTCATGTAGAATGCAGCCTGGGATGTTGTCTGGTCCCATGGATGCTGTGTTCTTGGCTTTGGAGAGTGTGGTCTTTACCTGTGCAGCCATGATTACAGGAACTTTGCATTCTTTCAGTATAGAGATGGGCTCTTTAGGGGATGAGAGGGGGGTAAAGTTAGCACTGAACCTATCTGCCAGGATGTTGGCAATATCAGTTGGTTCTGTATATTTAGTGCCATTGTGCTGTAACTCAGAGCAGATCTGAGTGTTGCCATTGAGATTCTTGACATAGCTATAGAATGCTTTGTGGTTGTCTTTAGAATCAGTGGCGATTTTGTTTTCATAACTAGCTTTGGAGGATTTTATCAGGGATCGCAGCTTCTTACTGAGGCTGACCAGGGAGCTCCTCCACTCGTGGGATTTTACTCTCTTTGCAAGAGTTTCTTCCTTCTGTTGTACAGTTTGTTTATGGAAAGGGACCACCATTATTCCTTTGCAATAATTATGAGGAAATGCTCTTGTGTATACCCTTAAATGTTTTCTATAAATCTCTATCCAGTGGTATTTTAAAATGCAAAAGTGATCACAGTCATGATTAAAACAACTTAATGCATTTGCCTGTGATAAAGCATGAGTTGCATTGTTTGGCAGAGACTGTACATATCACCTTCATGTCAACATGGAATTTATTTTCAGCCCATGCAAACAATCAAAAATGTCTGCTAAAAAGGTGTCATTAAAAGGCATTTGCAATGCCTTAAGGTATAAGGCAATAAAAGAAAGTGAAGCCAACATGAACCATTCTAATTTCAGCAATCCTGGGTTGATCACAACACTGCTGGGAAAAGTTTGCGCGTGCAAGATGCTATAACTAAACGATGGAGTGATCAGCGGGGATGGGGTACCCATTCAAAAAAGAAAGCAGTAGATCCTGCCATAGAGAAAACACAATGGTCTTTGCATTGGCTGAACACTAAATCACCTTATTAAGAGTGTTCTCAGTCAGTTCTCATTCAAACGTATGATGCCCTCTGCAGCAGTCTCCATGGAGATTATGATTTTGTAGTGTTTTGCTTAAGTTTAAATCTGATTTTGACAGTCTGTTCATGTCATACATACCACACAGTCACCGCTTCCTAAACTTGTCAATGCTTTACCAATCTTTGCAACTCTGCAACATATTCAGACATGATTTTATTTTTATTTTCATTTCATGAAATCTAAAGCATTCAGCTATAATCAATGACTGCATTAAAGTAACTCTGCGAGTGCTACACTATGTCTTGAAAAGACTTGCACACAGTCTCTTTTAGCACCACCAAACTGGAAAACAAGGCAGTTGCTGACTTGTGCAAGAACTAGTTATTTGACAATTAGTGCAAAACAGAGATTGGAGGACAAACCTCACTGCAGGAGGAATCTCTTTTCTCCCTTATAGTAAGCTGTGCAATTCCTGTATGTGGTGCATATTAACATAGTCTGAATGCTATGCTGGATATTTAATTTAATTTAAAATGGTATTCACACTGTTTGACTACAAGTTAACCTAAAGTCATGTAATATGCTACAGCACCTGGGTCCCACTACCTTAAATAAGGTCGAGACATTTTCTATGCCAACATCGGTGTGGAGTTCTGCTCTTTCCATATATGCTGTTCAATCTTTCACACTTGCATTAAAATCACCAGTGAAGCCAAGACAAACTATCATTTTGTGACCCATGAACATGCTACACCCCAGTAATGCACAAAGGTTTTTCTAGAATGCACATTCTGTTTTTTGGTAACATTTGCTTGCATTAACCAATATCAAATGGACCGCAAAATTATATAGGTAAGCAGTTCATTTTAAAAAAATTACTTTTATAAAATGTGTACTTACTTATTTATTTATTAACATTTGTTTACCTGGTTAGCTCGACTGGGACTTTAGAGATTCTTTTTCAGTGGTAACCGGAGGTGAAAAGCCCTAGTGCAATAATACAGTTTGCAATTAAAGATTACACTTTTTGAAAGTTATAAAACATTACAGTCACAAAATATAACTGTAAAAAGTGTAAAAGAAATATGTATTATATAATGCTGTACAATACAATTTAATAATGGAATATGGAAGAAATGACATAGCTACAATGATGCTAAGTTACAAAGAAAAATACAATGATTATTCATTATATTAGATGGACTGCTTTAAAGAAGCTGATATACAAGTTGGAAGGCTGACAGTAGGAAACCGGGGGTAAGATGAGAAAGGTAAAAAAATTAGGAAAGATAAGTGAAAAAACAAAACTATGAGGGAAAGAAAAAACATTTGTTAGTGAGTATAATAGGAAAACGGGGGTGTGGAGGAAAAAGAATGTGAAACTCAAAATTTCTAAAAACAATTGATCTAACCCAGCAAAAGTAAAAAAAATAAACAAAAAAATAAATAAACAGAAACCCCAGGGTTGCAATACAGTGGAAGAAAGGGATAAATCACTGGAACTGCACCAGCTCAAACAATCCAGTGCACTACTGTAAAGTAACCTACAATATTACTTGTAAATCTGTAATAAAACTCATACCAGTTGTCAAAAAATCATAAAGTTTCCTCATTATCAGAATTAAAATTGGTAAACTGTACTGAAGAATATCCTTAGATCAGATGTAATTAGATTATTTTTTCGACCACTTTTGATTGAAGAGATAATTTAACCACGTATATTACATTTATATATATGCATGCATGTATATATGTATAATAGTTAATATGTATGTGTGTGTATATGTGTACATTTATTTATTTATTTATTTATTTATTTATTTATTTACATTTGTTAACCGGGCTAGTCCAACTGGATGCAAGTCCATTTTCAGTGGAGGCCCGAGGAGAAAAGCTCCGCTATCTACTACATGGTAATAATTTAAAAAAAAAATTAACAATGGTTGAAAAATCAAAAGAAGGATATAAGTAACAAATCAGGAGGACAGTAATAACAATTTCAGAAAGTTACAAAAAAGGAGGGATAGAGAGACAAGGAAAAAGTTTAAGTATGGTAAGGGAAGAAAAGGGAGAGAAGAATTTAGTACTTTTTTAAGAAAAGTTAAGAAGAGTATTATTTGAGAAATACAGTTAACTAGTTAAGATAATAAACTTTCAGGTCACAGGGAAAACAAATATTTTAGATTGAAGAAATAGATGTAGGAAAAAGTATGAGAGATGAAGGGGAGAATAGGAGATGTAAGATGAGCTAGCTCAACTAGGATTGATACAAGAGCAAAGCCAGTGTTTAGTAAGAAAGAGTTTTAGTTTAGTCTTAAATAGTGAAGTGGAAGTCTGGACTAAAATGTCAAGAGGAAGTTGGTTCCAGATTTTACCAACTGAGTTGGAGAATATGGAGTCATCTGCTGTATTCTTTGCAAGAGATGTTTGAATCAGTATTTTATTGGAAGAGCGTAAGGTTTTTAAGTTGTTGTAGGGTTTTATAAGGGTGGAGAGCATGGGTATGTTTTCAGGATGGTAAAGAGCTTTGTGGGCAATTGTAAGCTGATAGTACTGTATTAGGTGAGGTAATTCAAGCCATCCTAGGTTGGAGAGGTTCAGGCAGTGATGTGTTTTATATGGAGAGGCAGTGGCAAATCTCGCAATGTTGTGGTAGGCTGTAGTGAGCTTATTAATGTTATGTTTAGATAGATTAGTATAGATGGGAGAGGCATATAGTATATATTTCTATAGATATAGACAGAGATAAAGAAAGAGATACTGCAAAAAGAAACCTGAAGGTAACTAATCATAGTTGACCTCAGAACCACCACATCTGGGTACAATCATCTGTTTTTGTGCTTAAATTAGGGTGTGCTGGTACTCATTTTAAACATTTTAAATGTGCTATGGTATTTACACCTCCTGGTAAGAGAAGGTGATACCGCTGTTATTGTTTAGGGTGATTTTTTTGTTGTTTGCTTGTTTGTATTTTCTGTTGTCAACTCTCTGGATTTCTTTTCAAAATCATTTATTTACAGAACAAAACTATCCAATTCTCCAAACACAGCAGTGCTATAACAAAGTAAATCTAAGACACATTTACGTAAGAGTAATAAAAGGATATTGCAGGAAACCTTAAATGCCATGTACCAAAAGCCCAACACAAAGGAATATGGTCAGAAGTTAAGCAACAAGAAAGAAAAATGCTCTAATAATCAATAAATGCATTAGTCTAAAATGCTGTCATTATAACTGTTCCATAATTTATGTTTGTACTTAAATAACAGTAACTCACTATCCACAGGTCTCTTTTTCCTACACTTAAAAACAGTAGCCATAAAAAATATTAAGTCAAGTCTAATGCAATAAAACAAACTTTTGTTTTTGCACAAAAAAGTGTTTGCTTGTATCCTTATGCATGATGACACACTTTCAAGTAAAAGCAAACATTTATTTCAAACTGTTTTCTAAGGAAGTTATGTTTAAAAAACGCTATCAAATGTGAAAGTTGAACCTGCTATAAATTTACAACATTAATATTAATATACTGGCAGGAGGCTTGCATGTCACTTTGGGGGTCCAGCTTTAATTATGCAATTATGCAACTGTCAACCTGTTAAATTAACAATGTTGCAAAAAAAAAAAGTAAAGTGAAACCTGATGTTTTCTCTTCTGTCCATTCCTCAACAGGTGGGCTGCCGGGCTCCATCACTGATCTGACTTCAGCCAATCGCAGACTTTGGATCCAGTACTCAGGTTCCTCCCCTTACCCAAAACTCCCTGCAAGGAGAGACACACCTCAAATCTCATTTACCATTTGTTTAGTATTGGCATGCTGTCCTTTGCTCAGGCTCATTGGTTAGATTAATTGCTAATCCTTTGGCAATTTTTTTTCACTGTCATTCTGAGTTTTATCTCCTGTTCTTTTGACCTTCACTTGCCCTGATAAAACAAAAAGAAATATATATACCTATAGTTAGATATGGAAAGTTATTTCTGTTTCTTCTTTTTACCTCACATTTTGGTGCCTTTATCTTTGTAGTTATAGTCATGATGGTTTAGGTATAACTGATAGTTTTGGGGATTTAGTAGGTTTGTTTAACATAGATAGTTTGCTAGTTAAGATGCTTGTTGTATTATGTTTGTGATTTTTATTGTATCTACATCTATATCTACATATAATACATATATGTATAGATCTAGCTATAAGTTGATAGATATAGATATATCATATCATTTGAGGGCTGCTTGTTTAAATAAGCAATGTGGTATTTGTGTGGCTTTTGAGAATAGGGCCTTAACAGAGAGGACAAAGAAATGAGTTACTAAGGGATTCCTCCCTGTCAGTGCTGGATTTCCCCTGCTCATTCCTCTACTTCTTCTACTGCTTCGTCATTGGCTAAAAAATTTGCTGATTGATCCAAGAATGAAAAAGAAAAAGAACAATATAAGGAATTAAAAAAGTGGTCCAGAGATTGCTTCCATTTTCAACTCTGGCAACATAAATTTAGAAGCCTTCAGACCCAACATTCATATTCAAGGTTATCTTTATTGGATCTGGTATGCCTCCCTTACTGGAGCCATGCTTTTCTCCAGAGCCAATATCAGCAAGGCTGGGATCCCCCATTCTTCAGCAGAGGCCTCTCCATCAGCTTTCTAGACCTACCTCCACAGCTCCCTCTCTCTGCTCAGTTCAGTCCTCCATGAGTCTTTCAGAGGTTGACATAGATAGAATGATGGAGACTTTCAGAGGTTGACATAGATAGGATGATGAAGACTTTCAGAGGCTGACATAGATAGGATGATGAGGAAGTTCCGCATAACACAAATGTAGTTCTTCCACCTCTGATCACTGTTAGGACTGGGTGAATGTTTTTTTTCCCCTCATCAGACTATTAGTCCTTCCCCAATCCATCTTACAGAGTCAGGGCTTTTGGATCCACGCATTCCCTGGGTTATGTCCATGTCAGATTATGACATGGACTTCTTCAACTGGTCCTGATGGATCTCAGAGCTGAGGTGTCAGACTCAAGGGAGCAGACTCGACCCTTCGCTTGGGGCTTTGGCACTTGATCTCTTGAATATGATGTCTGCCTTACAGCTGAGCCAATTGGGACTTCAAGATCAGTCTTATTTGGCGGCCTTTCAGGTTCAGATCTGTCCCTCCCCTGCAGCACTTCACCAGGTACTGATCCTGCAGTCTTTATCCTGCTGTCTCATCCAGTCTCCAAAACTCTTGAGTCCATCCACATTGAGGACCCTCAATCAGTTTCTGAGTCCTTCCCACAGCATCCCATTGGGGAGGCTTAACAGAAGCATCAATGCAAAATGAGGCACATTGACTCCCCACAGGAGTCCCTAATTTAAGATACTGAATTTGATGATGGGGAGGGGTCCCCCAGACCCCGCTTGAGTATGTCTCATTCAACAAAATATTAGAACTATTCAGACAGAGAGGTGGGTGGTCCTCAAAAGCTCCATCACATGAGAAGTCAGTATTTCTAAAGACTTTTGGGGCTGACTCATCTACTTTTTGCTGGTCTCCACTGCTGAAAGAATAGTAGATTTAATCTCTATATCAGCATGGAAAAAACTGAATATGAACAAATCCACTCCATGCAAATTTCTGTTTTCACCAAAAAACATCCTTATTGGAGCAACGATCTGGCTGTTGATACCACAGTGGTGGTGACAGCCACCAAGAAAGAACTGGTTGAAGAAAGTTCCACTGTCCATCCACCTAACAGGAAATCTCAGATGTTGAACAGATTTATGAAGTGAGTCTATGCATCAGTGACCTTTGCTGTCAGGGAGATGAATTATCTGGCACATGTTACGTGTGTCCAGAGACATTTAAGCAAAGAGCTCTCCAAATCTTTCTCAAGGTTCCTTTCTGCTGAGGAGAGAAAGTCTGACTTGGAGTTGACTAAGCTTCAATTCTTGTCTAATGTCTCAATGCAGCTCATCTCCAGTGCCACAGAAGGAGCCTCTAGACCTGTGGGCACCAACATAACCATAAGGAGACATGCGTGGACAAACTTATGCAATTTTGCAGAATGCTTGGTGATGTCTTCATCAATGCCTCAGATGATGGATCAACACTCTTTAGTCCAAAATTTAAAGAAGATACTATCCAGGAGTAAACAAGATGGTAAGACCCTGTTTGCCATAAAGATCCAAAGTTCTGGCCCCTCCAGGACTTTTTCCAGAAACTGAGAGAAGGGAAGAAACCTAGTTCTGGAAGTTTCAAGGGTTTGTACCTGATACTCCTGGAGACATACCCCCATAAGGCGGGGGGGGGACTGTAATGGTGGATGCTATCTCCATGTCAGAGGTGCCTTGCAAAACCAGGGCTTTTGGGGGTACCATCTCCAAGAAGCCTTATCACTGATCCTGAATGTTTGGCCAGCTGCTGTACTCTGGAGGCAGCAGTGGATGTTTATCCCTGCACCCCATGGCCTTGACATCCATCACTCAAGATGGCTGGGGGCAGAAAATCATAATCAGAAGCTATGTCATCCCCTTTCTACAACTTCCTCTGCTTTTAACGAAACTTCCTGATGTTCCACCCTCCCAAATGAAAGCAGCAGCATTAGCAATAGAGAATCTGATAAAAATTGAGTCATCCAAGAGGTCCCACCAGACCAGCAAGAATTTGGAGTTTACTCCAGATTCCTTTTAGTGCCAAGAAAGAATGGGGACCTATGGCAAATTTTGGACATATGTCTCCTGAACAAATTTGTAAAACAAAATTCCAGATGGTCATAGTACAGTCCATACTCCATTACTAAGGAAAGGTGACTGGGTGTACTCAATCAACCTCCAAGACCCGTACTGCCATACAAAAATGGATGGACCTTTCAGGAGGTTTCTTTGCTTCGGCCTTGGAGCTAGTCATTTCCAGTACAGGGCCCTGCCCTTTGGTCTTATTACAGTGCCCTGGGTGTTCAACAAGTGCATGGTATGGTTGCAGTTCATCTCAGGCTGCAGGAGTTCTGAGTGTTCCCATACCTCATTGACTTGCTCATAACCACCCCTCCAGAAATATTCTTCTCCAGATCAGGAACTCCTTGCTTCAACTTTGCTCAACACTAGGCATTATGGTGAATGCTGCAAAGTCCAAGCTTCAACCTGTACTGACCATGGAATTTACTGGAGCACTATTGAGCACAAAACTGCAAATTGCCAAGCTTATCCAAACCAGAATTTCCATTATCCGCATACAAGCACTTGCTGGTCTTACAAGCAAAATGGATTCTAGATCTCCTATGCTCAATGGCAGTGGCCATTACTTTGAGTCTTCTTGCTGAAATCACATGAATGTTCTCCAGTGGACCTTTTCTACTCAGTTATCAATCAGATGTCAGCCCATGAATTTTCAGGTCTCACTCACAGAGATTTGCAGGTCCCATATCCAGTGGTGACGAGTCTCCATTAGTCTGCCAGGGATGTCCCTTTGTACTACCTTTCCCAGAAGCCGCAGAGACCACAGATGCTTCCCATTTTGGGTGGGGGGCATTTCTTGGGGAAGTTGATCCAGGGTAAATGGTCCCCTGCAGAGGCCAGTCTTCACAGCAACATTTTGAAGATGAGCGTGGTCCTCCTAGCATAGCAAGCCTTTCAAAATGCTCTTTTCTTAGGTATGATTTCAGTCCAGATGGACAACACATCAATGATCTAGTACATAGGTTCATAGGTTGGTACTAGGCTATCAGTCCTAGGGCCTATACAAGCCTAGCCATAACAATTCCCTGGCTATTTTTTCCCACACTATTTACTTCCCTGGACCCCTGTCTAACAGGGTGACTGATGTGATCCCCGGGGTGAATTTCCTTTCTCCCATCCAATCATCAAGGTTCCTTTTGAAGAGGGCCAAAGAGGCACTCTGCTTGACATGTATGGGCAATCTATTCCAGGGTCTGGGGAGTCTCTGGGTCAGGAACCTATCCCTCCAGCATGTTTTGTTTATTGTGATGACAAGGTTTAGATCCCTGGAGTGTGTGGCTCTGAGGGATTGAGATTTCTTTAAGTGTAGCATGTCCAGCAGCTCTGGGTTTGACATGGCCTTGTATGTTAAGCAGAGATCACCTCTGAGTAGACGATATGCGACAGAGTATAGCCAGTGTTTTTAAGGCAGTCAGCGTAGGGCATCTGCTTTAGGCCTGTGATTCTTTTAGTGAGGTATTTCTGCGGCCTTTCCAGTTGTTGCAGATGTCTTGAGAGGTACATACCAAATGGGGCACTGTATTTTATAATGGGTCTAATGAGGGATGAGTACAGTGGACAATTACCTCCTTTTTTCTGGATGAAAAGCCCTAAGTGATGAGGTGTGCCACATAGAAGGATTTCCTGACTGTTGTGGCAATGTGGATATCGAAAGTGAGACCACTGTCCACCTGTGTCCCTAAGTCTCTTATCACACTTTTGGTGTTTAGTTTACTGCCACCTATATGGTAATTCATGGGTACATGTTTTTTCCCAAAGGGGATAACTATACATTTCTTGGCATTGAGCTTGATCCCATGGCTCTGGCACCAAGCATCTGTTTCTGTAAGGCCCTTTTGTAGAGTATCCACATCACTTGGGAATTCAATAATGGCTCCCATTTTGCAGTCATCTGCAAACTTTGTTAGCCAGAGTCCCTTAGTGTTGGCCTGTACTTCAGAGAAGTAGATGCCAAACAAGAGCGATCCCAGGACTGAACCCTGAGGTACTCCACTTGTCACTTGTCTGGAGCATCCACAAACATGGAGAGACATGATCCTACAGCCTGTGTCAGGAGGCCATGACAGTATGGCAATTGACAATGTCTTCTCACTACTTTCTTATAGCAATGCGCATTCCAGGGAAATCCAATGTTCTAGTGGGCAGGTTGAGCAGGTCCACCCTTCTCCCTCATGAGTGGTGCCTCAACCCAGCAGTGGCAGATCAGATATTCAGCCATTGGACCCAACCTTGCTGTGATCTTTATGCCTCCCCCTACAACACCAACTGCAGCAACTATTTTGTCCTTATCCTCAAGGAGGGGAAGTCACTGAGGCCTGCTCTGACCCACAGTTGGACCCTGGTCTCTTGCATACCTTTCCTCCTGCCTCATTCATACTGAAATATCTTCAGAAAGCATTGGAAAGAAAGGTTACAGTGATCCTCAATGCTCTTTTTTGGCTCTGACAGGTGTGGTTTCCCTTCTTCTGGTCTCATCTGGTTCACCCTTACTGGGTGCTGGGGTCAGCCCCAGATCTTCTCTCTCACCAAGGCATTCAAGCTTTCAAACCATCTGCATGGTTTCTCCAATTCCAATGATGGCTATGCAGTCTAGGGTTTCTTACAAGCAGTCCAAATTTTGACCATTTTACAAAGACCCATCAGTAGAAAGATCTATTAATGTAAGTGGAAAAGATTTTCTAGCTGGGTCTCAAGTAAAGTCCAAGATCCTTTTTTAGCCTCTTTCCCAGTCATTTGGACTTTCTGCCCTGACTCTTTCATAATGAAATTAGTTACTCCACTATTAAAATGCAACTAACAGCCATCTACAGTTTTCATATTGGAGAGAATCATTCTTTCATTACCTCCTATAAGTTTATCTTAGAGGTTCCTTCCTTCTTTGACCTCCACTCAGAGATCCTGTCCCTCCCTGAGATGTTACCATTTTGTTATGTGCCTTAACTAGTCCTGCATTTAAACCTGCTGCCAAAGTTCACTTAAAATTCTAGGCTTGGAAAACCTTATTTCTGGTAGCCATCACTGCTGATAGGAGTGTTTCCGAATTACAGACAGATTAGTTGGCATAATGGCCTCCCATGCACAAGGTAGAAGGTTTGATCCTGACTTCCAACCAATGCCTGTTTGAAGTTTGCATGTTCTCTCTGTGTCTCTATGGGGTTCCTCACACTTCTGAAAAAATATGCTGAGTTTTTCTATCTCAAACTCACCAATGAATGGAGCTGTGTGCAACACAGACTCTACATGGTGCCCTATAGAGGGAACAGTTGTACAGACCAACCACTTTTAGAATCTACTGTGGTGCACAGTATTCTCATGATAGGAGAACATGTATCATAGACTGTGCACTGTGGCAAGGCTAGCCACTCAGCGGTGTAAAATATGGCTCTAGGTGATTCTGTCATGTTGACTAATGTCACCAAAATTGGCATGGGTAGTTACCAGTGAACTGGGTTGAGGACCCAGCCTACTCTGACCTATGCCAGGGATCCATGCTAATAGTGGGATGGGTGTATGCATCCAAACTGGACAGTATGTGCCTGCCATAAAGTCCAGTGGTCTTGGGCCAATAAGCTACTGGCTGTCTAGTTGCCCAGCCTGGGGGTTACCTGGGATAGCTCTGTTGAGCGAAAGCTGGACGTAAAACCAATCAACCTGCCAAACATGAACTGAGAATTACTACAATGAATGTAGGTTCACTGACAGGATGTAGTTGGAAGTGGATGACATGATGGTACAGAGGAGGCTGAGCATCCTCTGTATCCACGAGATGAGATGGAAGGGCAGTGCAGCAAGAATTATGGTAAGAGAGAGGCTTCAGAAGGCAGTGACAGATGTCATCAAATTAGAGACAGAGTCATGGCAATCAGACTCCAGTGTAATGATAGGACAGTATTCATAATCTCAGCCTATGCCCATAGCAGGGTTGTGATAGTGAGGAAAAGATTGCATTCACAGCAGTTACAGGACCTACTAGATAAAGCAAGACAGGAACTGGTGTTGATAATGTGTGACGTGAATGCAAATATCAGGATAGACACAACAGGATATGGGTCCACATGGGTAGGGCAACAGGAATAAAGAATGAGAGGCCATTCTAGACTTCTGTCTGGCAAATGGCTTGATATTAGCCAACACATGGTTCAGAAAAAGAGACATTGACAAGATCACATACAAAAGTGTCCAACATGCAACTCAGGTAGACTTCCTCCTCGTAAGGAAAGGACACTGGGGTAGAATCAATGATTGCAAAGTTATCCTCATTGAAACAGCTGGCCCGTAGCATAAACTGGTTACCACAATCAGCTGCTAGCAGTAACGTCAACAGAGACCAGGATGAACACCTGGAAGTTGACTGGAGAGAAAGCACATTTCAAGGAATTACTCCAGGCTCTAGCACCCCAAGAAAAAAAGGAAATAGGTGGAGTTGAAGAACAATGGCAGCGCCTCAAAACAGCATGTGTGGGGACTACAGAACAGATATGTGTCCGAGCCAGATATGGAAAAAACTACATAAGGAAAGCTGGTGATGGAATGCCAGAAGTCCAGGAAAAAGTGGGAGATAGAAAAGACTGGCCAAACTAGGAAGGAATACTGGTGGCTAACAAAGAAGCTAAGAAAGGAGTTGCAATAGCAAAGAATAGGGAATCGGAGACACAATACCAATGATTGGAAAGTGATTCAGTTGGTGGCACAAAGAAGAAACTATATCAGGTTGCAAGGCAAAGACAGAAAGATAGAGAAGACAGTCAGACACCCTTCATAAGGGCAGCCAGCAACAACCTGCTTACCAATCGACAGGACATCAAAGGGAGATGGAAGGAATATTTCCAGCAGCTTCTGAATGAAGAAAACCTCACAGGAGATGTACTACCCCAGAAACAGCCTACATGAGAGAAGAAGAGGAGCCCAGCTTAGGAGAAGTAAGAACAGCAATAAATAAAATGAAGTCAGTGAAAGCAGCAGGGTCAAATGAGGTCACAGCAGGGTCAGGTGAGGTCACAGCAGATATGGTAAAGATGTTTGGTGAGATAGGGGAGAAACGGCTCCTGAGGGTACTAATAGCAATGTGGAGAGAAAGGCGTATCCCAGATTACTGGAGGATAAGCATACTCGTGCTAGTGTACAAGAACAAAGGGGCATCCACAACTGTGGGCAGTACAGAGGCATCAAACTCCTATCATATTCCATGAAAGTTCTGGAGAGGGTGATTGATAAATGGATACACAGAGTCGTAGAAAGTAAGATGGGAAATGAACAGTTCTGATTCAGATCAGGATGCAGCACAACTGACCTGATGTTTGCAATGAGACAGATAGTTGAGAAGATGCAAGAAATGAGGAAAGAGTCCAAATGGGCATTCCTAGACTTGGAGAAAGCATATGATAAGGTCCCAAAAATGGTGATCTGGGCAGTACTGCTGTGGTTTGAATTCCCAGAAACATTAGTAGAATTAGTGCAGGATATGTACAAGGACCCAGTGACTCAAGTATGAACAGTGTTTGGCCTCACAGAGGAGTTCCTAGTGGGAGTAGGTGTGCACCAGGGTTCAGCTCTGAGCCCACTGCTGTTTATACTGGTGATGGACTACATTAGCAAACAGAGTTGAGGGGACAGATCAATAAAATTGCTGCATGCAAGCAATGTGCCATTACAGGCAGACTCTGAGCAAGAACTTTAGTGAAGGATAGGAGAATGGAATGCAAAACTGAAGGCACATGGGATGAAACTAAGCACAGATAAGACAGTGGTAATGGAAGCAAACTGCGAAAATCAGAAGAAGCTGAGAATTGAGATAGAAGGGAAGATACTGGAACAAGTAAATAACTTCAAGTATCTGGGAGGGGTGGCTGAGGAGAAGGAAAGTCTGAATGAAGAGGTCACAGCTAATATCAGAGGGGTTGCAGCCAACTAGCATAGATTTTCAGGTATAGTCTATGACAGAAGAATGCCAAAGAAGCTGAAAAGTAAGACAGTGGTGTGACCAATACTACTGTATGGTACAGAGACCTGGGCAGTAAAGGCAGAGCAGATGAGAAAGCTAGAGGTGATGGAAATGAAGTCCCTGAGAGGGGTGGTACGATGCACACTGTGGGAAAGATGAAGAAATGAGGACATAAGAGCAGAAGCCAAAGTAGCTCCAGTTGCAGAAAATATCAAAGAGAATAGATTATGGTGGGCTGGACACATGCAAAGCAGAAGGCAATCTGTTGAGGAAGATTTGAAACAGACAGGAAGAAGGTAACAGGAAATGAGGATGTCCAGCAATGAGGTGGATAGATTGTGTGAAAGAAGATCTGCGATAGACAGGCATGAGTGTCGAAGAAGGCAGGAGTGTGGCACTGAATCGAGAGCTATGGTGACAGTTAGCACAATAGTCTGAATCCCTGAAGTGATCTGTACATTTTTATTAAAACTGTGGTTGTGGCACCCAAGCCGGTTACTGGTCACTATCTCCAAGAAATCATTACGAATTGTAGTTACCTTTAATGTCTTCCGCACTTGTTATTTGTTCTCTGCTACACGTATTCTGAGCCTGAGTACAGGCATAGCTGTAGACAATACTGATTATCTCATCACGGTAGCAAGCTGTTCTGATGGCACTGAAGTCAAATAATTTGTACTAGGCTGTTGTTGTAACACTGAAGCAAATGTTTAGTCACTGCTTCACATATGTGTTAGCTGATGCACTTTTTACTTGCTACCGTATATGTATATACACATATATATATATATATATATATATATATATATATATATATATATATATATATATATATATATATATATATATATATATATATATATATATATATATATATATATATATATTGGTCTACTGCTTTTAGTCGAATTACATTTGGTCGAAAATGATTTCAGGGAGCCCACTTCACTGAAAGCTCATTTGATTGAAAGCCCATTTGGTTGAATTCCATTTGGTTGAAAATGGAATATAGCCCCTGCCCCACTGCAGTGTGACCCTGGAGTGAGAATATAAAGTTAGAGGGGTGTGGGGGGCACAGCCCCCCACATTAGGGGGTGTGGGGTATAGCCCCCCACATTTTGCAACTAGTTTTTACTGACGTTATATGTTTCAATGTATTTTTAATGGATACACAAGTATATAATAGTGACTACACTACAATTATGTAGGTGGCTACTCCCCCACACCCCCAACATGGGGGGCTGTGCCCCCCACACCCCTTAACTTTATATTCTCACTCCAGGGGTCCATGCATGTTGAAAATTAATTTTTAGCTACTTTTTGAATTCGCCACTTTTGGTGGTGGAGCAAAGGGACAACGGAAGCTTGTTCCATAAGTATGCAATTGAATGACTGTAAAGCTATGATATATATATATATATATATATATATATATATATATATATATATATATATACACACACACACACACACACACACACACACACACACACACACACACACACACACACATATATATATATATATATATATATATATATATATATATATATATATATATATATATATATGGGTCCCCTACCATTAGCTGAAATTACACTTACCGAAATCCAAATAACCGACATAACTCCACCAAAACCTCAACACATCAAAACAATGAACCGCCGATAATGTTAACAGGGAAACTAATCACTTGGCCACCAGGGTGAACTTTGCCCTTTTCCCTAGTATAGTGCGATCTCGGAATTGGTATATTTAGTTAGGGTGTGTGTGGGGGCGAAGCACCCCATTAGCATGGCTTTAATTTTGTTTTGATGTTTTCTTTTGTGTCCTGGTAGCCAAGTGGTTAGTTTTCCTGTTAAAATTATTGGCAGTTCATTGCTTCGATGTAATAAGGTTTCAGTGGCATCGTCTCAGTTATTTGGATTTCAGGTAAGTGTAATTTTGGCTAATGGTAGTAGACCCATATATATATATATATATATATATATATATATATATATATATATATATATTTATATATATATATATATATATATATATATATAGGTCTACTTTAAAACACCGACACGCAAAACACCGACGACGAGAACACTCAGACTGGAAGATCGACAACTGAGATGAAAAAGCCCTATCCTGAGAACACCGACATGTTAAGGTAAGTGTGCGATAGTAACAGACTTTAGGGTTAGGGGATGGGTTAAGTGAGTTAGGGTTAGAGTGCGAGTAAGGTAAGTGTGCGATAGTGACAGACTTTAGGGTTAGGGGCGGGTTAAGCGAGTTAGGGTTAGGGTGTGGTTAAGTTAAGTGCGCAATAGTGACAGACTTTAGGGTTAAGGGAAGGTTAAGTGAGTTAGGGTTAGGGCGTGGGTTAGATGAGTGTGCGATAGTGACGAACCTTAGGGTTAGGGTTTGGGTTAAGGTTAGTGCATAGATAGTTGTGTATGTAAGGTTTAGTGTAGGTTTGTAAGGTTTATGTTGTGCTTGTGTTGTGTGTGTGTGTATTTCGGAAAAGGTATTTGTTTTATTTTGTTGATTGTCGGGATTGTGGTTTGTCGGGCATGTGAAGTTTCGTGCTTTTAAACTGTCGGTCATCTCAGTTGTCGATCTTCTGGTCTCAGTGTTCTTGTCGTTGGTGTTTTGTACGTCAGTGTTTTAAAATAGACCCATATATATATATATATATATATATATATATATATATATATATGGGTCTATTTTCATGGTTGATATGTCAGAAAGTCGACTTTCATATGGCCAAGACCATATGATCGACTTTCAGAATGCAACCATGTAAAATAAACATAAAAACACAACAAACTTGTACCTTAAACTGTTAGCAGGGGGGGTTATGCCCCCCTGCACCCCACATGGGGGGGCTCCGCCTTCCACCCCCCCGTAACTTTAATATACCAACTCCGAGATTGCACTACAGTGCAGAAGTGGGAAATTTTCACTGTGTGGAGATAGCAGTTCCCCATGGTCGGCTTTTCAAAAGTCGGTCATATTGTGTCGGCCATATGAAAGTCGACTTTATGAAAAGTCGACCATGTGAAAGGGACCCATATATATATATATATATATATATATATATATATATATATATATATATATATATATATATATATAGATAGATAGTTAGATATATATAGATACAGATATATATATAGATACAGATATAGATATATATAAATTCACAAATGTGGTACATGCATTATCCCAAAAGGTGTATGAGTCAAATGTAACTAAACTACCAAAAAGACCAGCACCATAAATATAAGTAATATAGGAGGAAACCACAGCACCCAGAGAAAACCCACACGAATGCAGGGAGGACATGCAGACTCCACACAGAAGGCACTCCAGTGGGAATCAAAGTGGAGAATCTGTTGCTGTGAGGCGACAATGTTACCGCTGCACCACTGTGCCATCCAAAGAATTATCTTGGATCTGAATGCCATACCTTTTCTTATAAATTGTGCCACACAGAAGGACTTCCTCACCACTGTGGACAAATGGTGGTCAAAGGTCAGGCTGCTATCTATCGGTGTACTTAAATCTCTCACCACTGAGCCTACTCTTAGGGGTGTGCTGCTGATCATGTAATTTGCAGGAATATTTGACTTCCCAAAGGGTTTGATAATGCATTTTTTCACATTTAGTTTTAGGCCATGGTTCTGGCACCAATAATTTGTCTGACCTAGACACTCCTGAAGGATATCTACATCACTGATGGATTCAGCGATTGCTCCCAGCTTGCAGTCATTAGCAAACTTTGTCATCCAGAGGCCTTCCATATTATCCTAGACTTCAGAGAAGTATATTCTGAACAGGAGTGCTCCCAGCACAGAGGGTGGGAGGTTGGCATAATGGTTAAGGTGTTTGCCTTATAGACACAAGGTAAATGGTTTGATTCTCACAGGTTGCAATTGGCTATGCTTAAAAAATGGCCCACAAGGGCAGTTAGCCTAGTACTAATCTATGAACCTATGAACACCATTAGTAACTGGCCAAATGGCGAGTCTGAATTCATCCACTTTAACCAAATGTACCTTGTCTGTGAGCCAATTGGCTATCCATCTGGTGATGCAGGGTTTTATGCCTAATTTTGTGATTTTCTTTATAATACTCGAGTAGGAAACTGTGTGAAATGCCTTGGTCAGGTCAATAAAGGCGGTATTTATTGTTTTACCTTTATCCATTGCCTTAGTGATTTTCTTAAAGAAATCCACCAGATTCAGTAGGCATGATCTGCCCTTGACATAGCCGAACTGGGTCTGGTCCAATGTTGGGAGATTTTCGATTTCATTATTTATCAGGTCCAGGATTATTCTTTCCATGCCCTCACATATAAGACCAGTCAAACGTATGGGTCTGTTATTTCACAGGTCAGTAGATGGTCCCCCTTTATGCAGAGGGATGACTGTTGCTGTCCTCCACTCTACTGGGACAAAGCCAGTCTGGATGCTGGGGTTAAACATAGATCTTAATGGGCATGATAAGTCCTTATTTGTTTAAGAGTTGACCTGCTATATTGCCAGGTTCCATTAAAGCCATGTTTTTAGCCTTAGACAGTGTTGTGGCAACCTGTTCTTTGGTGATAATTAGCAGTGCAGTGATGGAGGGTATTTCTTGGGTTAAAATTATGGGTGGTGGAGAGATGAAATTTGAGCTTAATTTGTCAGCCATTGGATTTGTTATATCTTTTGGCTGAGTATAGGTGATGCCATCTACAACTAATTTCACCCATTGTTGGATGTTGCCCTTAAGACTGCAGACATAACTGAAAAATGCCTTATGGTTGCCCTTAGCTTTGGAAGCTATTCTTACCTCAAAGTCTGCTGTCAGAGACTTGATTAGTTCCCTGATTCACTTGTTTAGACTAATGAGGGGCTTTTTGCTCTGTTGTGCACATTCCCTCTTACTTCTCAACAGGATTTTCTTTATTTTGTTGTACAACCTATTAATATCAGGGGTCCATCAGGGTGGCTTATTTTTGCAGTTTCACCTGGGTTTATTTTGGTCCAATACTGCTGTTTCTGTGTAGTTGTTTATTTGGTCATACAGGGCTTTTGTGTATGCCTCTGAATAGACTTCTGTGTTTTCTTGGTTTGGGTAAGCTTGGAAACTAGCTATGCCGTCCCTTAATAGGCAGTAATTTACCTTAGAGAAGTTTTTAAAGTTTTTGGGGTTAGATGGTGGGGGACTGTCTTGATCTCTATTTCAAGAGAGGCCGCTTTGTGATCCGATCTTACCAGTGAGAACATCACACTATGGCAGGACGGGGGGTGCAGCATGTCTGTGAGTACCAGATCTAGGATATTTGTTCCCCTACTGGGAGTGCAGACTAGCTGCTCCAGGGCATTTGAATTTACAAAGTCAAGAAATCTTTGGTCCAGCATGTTAGTGGTCATGTATGCCTCCCAATTAATGGAGGGGTAGTTAATATCACCCATGAGTATAGTACTGGGCTGGATGGTGAGTGATTTTAATAACTTCGGGTATGATGTATGTCTTTCCTGGTTCATGGTGGGAGACCTGTAGCTAGTAATAATATGGTAATGTATTTTTCCCCATGGTTAGTTGGACATGGAGTAGCTCAAACGTGTCATATTTTTTAACCAGCTTTGAGGTGCGTTTACCCTTTATGTAGATAGCTACACCTCTAGCTCTTTTGTGTTAAGTGGATGGTTGGAATGTATGAATGACTTATGGATCAATAGTTCCCCAGGTCCATTCATTGTCTACCATTGTGCAGTGTGATAACCACTGCAGTCCTCGTTCATTCAGCATGAAGCCTGTTTGGAGGCTGTGTTTAAATAGTGATTCTAGTGGACCCGATAGTTTATGCTTCATACTATTAAGGAGGCATCCTGACATATTATCAGGGTCTATTCATACTAGTTCTTAGCCTTGGAGACTACCTTGCAGACCTGTTCTATAATGATAGTTGGGGGAGTTATGGTTGTGGGCATTTCTTGATGGGTGTGTGGAGGAGGGGACAGGGGTAGAAATGGAGCTAAATTTGTTGGGCAGTAGATTCTTCGGACTCAGTTTTGGTGACTCTATTTACAGTTAATTCAGTACACTGCTGTGTATTGCTTTTGAGATTGCAGACATATTTGAAATCTTTGTGATTATCCTTGGCCATGGAGGCAATTTTTGCATCAGATTTGACTTTGGTAAACTTGATCAGTCCCCTGAGTTACTTGTTTAAATGTATGAAGGAGTTTTACCTTGAGGCATTGTATCTCCTAATTTTTGCTATGGATGTCTTCCTTTTGTTGTACAACCTATTGATGTTACGATTCCACTAGTGTCTTGTTTTTTGAGTTATTCCTGCTCTTGTTACAGAGCTGCCTATGTGCAGCTGTTAATATGAAATAATAGGGTTTCCATGAACAATGAATGAATCATATGCAGCAGGGGATGGTATTAACAAATGTGGGCATTTAATGAATACAATACATAATAATTTGTTGGTTGATGTTGTAACTCATAAGACTAACTTCTTAGGGAATTATTTTTATATATGGGCTAATTGGTTATGAAATATGTTACCTGTGACTCTGAGAAGGGAAAGCCTATAGTCTCAGTTTTAAACTAACTTGTGTAAATTGATTGAGAAGAGCTTTTATGGCTGTCAGTTCCTTGGTGGCAGACTCAGTGAAAGCCTTTCAAGGCTGTGAGTTTGATATGTGACATTTGACATTTATCAACTCTGCATAGACAGTAGTGTTCTCAGGGTTTGAGAGGATCTTGGAATTTTACCCAGGTAACCCTTAATAGGAAGTTTGATTTAGAATATTTCCTAAAAGTTTAAGAGTTAGCTGGGGTTCTGGACTTTATTTTTACTTCAAAGTAGACAGCTTTGTGGTCTGACCTGACCACTGAGGGCACACTACAGTAGGGATGGTGCAATGTGATCTTATGTTTGTGGCAACCAGGTCAAGAATATTTGTGCCCCCAGTGGAAGTACAGACTAGCTGGTCCATGGTAATTGTGTTTTCAAAGTCCAGGAATCTCTGGGCTTGCATATTAGGGGTTGTGCATGATTCCCAGTCTATAGTGAAGTAGTTAAAGTCACCCATGAATATGGTGTTGGGTTGAATAGGGAGTGTCTCTTGTACATTTAAGTATGTATTATGTGTTCCCTGTGTCATGCAGAGGGACCTATAACATGCGCTGATAATATATGGGACTTTACCTATGGAAACACGGACATGAAGAAGCTCAAATGCATCATCCTTTATTAACCAGCCTTCAGGTGTGTATGTTTTTAATGTAAATTGAGAAACGTCACCTTTTGTCCCTTCCAGTGTAGTAGGTAGTCTAAATGTGTGGAAGGCATTGCAGCCTTGTACTTCCAGGGTTCTCTCCATGGTTTTAAGCTAAGTCTCAGCAACTGTCTACATTCTTCAGGATGAGGAAAGCCTGCAGGTGGTGAAGTTTCTTGTTTAGACTCCTGGAAGTCAGCAGTAACACCTTTAGATCTTCATAAGTTGGTTTTGTTGTGTTGGAAGGTTTGTCAGGGTGGAATCACCTTAAAAAGGCACTATGGGGAGGACAAGGCTTTTGCCAATATACAAAAGCTTAAAGGGGACGGGCACAGACCATCCCTGGCAAAGCAGCATGGTCTGTCTACCATATCCCCCCAGGCTGACAGATACTGTACCCCATTCAAATGACAACAAAACTAAGTCGTTTATCTTCTGTTTATATTGTGGCATATCCTCCTTGGTGAAAGTAGAATGTTGCTCATTGTTAGGCTCATACCAACCTGTGACACATAATACAGAAGCTCCATCATGTCTATCTTCATGTAGTCCAGGGAAGTATGCCTCAGGTTGTTTATACTCACGTGGACTATGACTGAGTCATACTAGTACTTGAGGTTCAACGATTTGAGTGTGTGCATAAGTTCATAAGTTCATAAGTTGGTACTAGGCTATCGGCCCTAGGGCCTATGCAAACCTAGCCATAACAATTCCCTGGATATTTCTTCCCACAATATTTACTTCTCTGGGCCCCTGTCTAGCAGGGTGACTGACATGATCCCCGGGGTGAATTTCCTATCTCCCATCAATCATCAAGGTTCCTTTTGAAGAGGGCCAATGAGCCACTCTGCTTGACATGTATGGGCAATCTATTCCAGAGTATGAGGAGTCTCTGGGTCAGGAACCTATCCCCCCAGCATATTTTGTTCATTGTGATGACAAGGTTTAGATCCCTGGAGCATGTGGCTCTGAGGGATTGGGATTTCTTTAAGTGGAGCATGTCCAACAGCTCAGGGTTTGACAAGGCCTTGTATGTTAAGCAGAGGTCACCTCTTAGTAGATGATATGCCACAGAGTATAGCTGGAGTTTTTTTAGACGGTCAGCATATGGCATCTGCTTTAGGCCTGTGATTCTTTTAGTGAGGTATTTCTGCTGCCTTTCCAGCTGTTGCAGATGTCTTGTGAGGTACATGCCAAACGGGGCATTATACTCTATAATGGGTCTAATGAGGGATGAGTACAGTGGGACAATGACCTCCTTTTTTCTGGATGAAAAGCCCTTAGTGATGAGTTGTGCCACATAGAAGGATTTCCTGACTGTTGTGGCGATGTGGTTATCGAAAGTGAGACCACTGTCCACCTGTGTCCCTAAGTCTCTCATCACACTTTCAATGTTTAGCGTCCTGCCACCTATGTGCTAATTCATGGGTACATGTTTTTTTCCAAAGGGGATAACTATAAATTTCTTGGCATTAAGCTTGAGCCCATGGCTCTGGCACCAGGCATCTGTTTCTGTAAGGCCTTTTTGTAGAATATCCACATCATTTGGGGATTCAATAATGGCTCCCAGTTTGCAGTCATCTGCAAACTTTGTTAGCCAGAGTCCCTTAGTGTTGGCCTGTACTTCAGAGAAGTAGATGCCAAACAAGAGCGGTCCCAGGACTGAACCCTGAGGTACTCCACTTGTCACTTGTCTGGAGCTGGATTTGGAGTCGGCTACTTTTACAGTCTGGCTTCTGTCAGTAAGCCAGTTGGCAACCCATCAAGTGATGTAGGGATTTATGCCCAGCTTAGTAAGTTTATCTATGATTCCAGAGTGGGGGGTGGTGTTGAAGGCCTTGGCGAGGTCCAGATAGGCTGTGTGGCCCACCTTACCCTCGTCCACAGCTCTGGAGACTGATTCAAAGAAGCCAATCAGATTCAGGAGACAAGATTGGCCTTTCACAAACCAAAACTGGGTGGGGTCCAGTGTTTGAACGTTGCCAATGTCTTTGTTTATAAGTTCCATGATAATGCGTTCTGCAGATCAGGCTTGTCAGACTGATGGGATGATAGTTCCCGGGATCCAAGGCGGATCCTCCCTTGTGGAGCGGGATATCTGTAGCTGTGCGCCACTCAGTGGGAACGAAGCCTGAGGTGAGGCTATGATTAAACATGACACTTAGATGAGGTGCCAGTTCATTTTGTAGTTCATGTAGTACACAGCCTGGGATGTCATCTGGTCCCATAGATGCTATTTTCTTAGCTTTGGAGAGTGTGGTTTCTACCTGTGTGGCCATGATTATCAGAATTTGGCAATCTTTTGGTATTGAGATGAGCCCTTTAGGGGGTGAGAGGGGGGTGAAGTTGGCACTAAATTGATCTGCCAGGATATGCAATATCCTTGGGATCAGTATATTTAATGCCATTCTGTTGTAGCTCAGAGCAGATCTGAGCATTGCCATTTAGATTCTTGACATAACTATAGAATGCCTTGTGGTTGTCTTTGGAATCTTTGGCAATTTTATTTTCGTAACTTGCTTTTGAGGATTTTATGAAGGATCTCAGCTTCTTACTGAGGCTGGTGAGGGACTTTTTTTCATCCTGGAATTTTCCTCTTTTCTGCAACAGTTTCTTCCTTCTGTTGTATAGTTTGTTTATAGCAGGGGACCACCAGATTGGCTTCCTTTTTTTAGAGAAGAGCATCTTGGTTCTATTTGGGATGGCATGATTCATGCATGAGTGGATGTGCTCGTACAGTGCCTTAGTGTAGGATTCTGCAGTTGAACTTCCAGATCCCGTCTGCATGGGTGTTGTGAAGTTTGTCACTTCTGACTTCAGTAGCATGAAGTTGGCTTTGGAGAAGTTTATAAGGAGGTTTCCTTACTGGGGGGTGGGGGTGGGATGTGGATATCAAAGGTGATTTGCTTATGGTCAGACCTGACCAATGAGGGGGTGACCACTGGTGTGGAGCATCTATCTCCCATGTTGGTAATGACCAGGTCTAGGATATTGGCTTCCCTGGTGGGACAATGGATTAGTTGATCCAGGGCGTTGGACTTTATGAATTCCAAGAACCATTGGGAAAAGGAGTTGGTATCCGAGTAGTTTTCCCAATTAATGGCAGGGTAGTTGAAATCACCCAGTATTAGGGTGTTTGGTTGTATCTTAATATTTTCCAGTATGTTTAGAAGGGTGTAGTGAGAATCTTGGGGCATGGTGGGGGATCTGTAGCAAGCTACAATTCGGACTGCAGTCTTACCTAGTGTTAGTTGCACCTGGAGAATTTCAGATGCATTGTGTTGGGCAACTAGCCTGGAGGTGTGAATATCCTTGGTGAATATGGACACTACTCCACCTTTAGTGTTTCGGCCTTGGTTTTGTGGCCGAAAAGTGTGGTACGAATTGTAGCCTGGTATTGCAGGGGTGCTCTCTGGAGCCTTGAACTAGGTCTCAGTTACTGCACAGATATCGATGTTCTCCATTTTTAGGAGTGCCTCGACAGAGTGCATTTTGAGGTTTAGACTTCTAGCACTGAGTAGCATTACCTTCAGATTTTGCATGCTTGTATCTATTACGGTGGTAGTTTTATCCTTTGAACCTTGCCTAAAAAAAGGCACTATAGTGGGGACATGATGTGTCAGATCCAGGCCCGTGACCAGCAACAGACAAACAGACAGACAGACTCTCTACTTACTCATCCTGTTGAGTGGGACATCTATGTGTTTCACAATGGAGTCCCCTAAGACCAAAATTTTGGGTTGTGGGGTTGTTTTCTTTATGGGCATAGAGGTTGACATGCCTTCAGATGTGGCTGTATGTGTTGTGGTGGGCATTGTTTTGGTCCTGTGCTTTTGAGATTGCTTAGGATATTTATGGTGGGTGCAACATCTGGAAGGCCTTTAGGGTTTAGGAAGATGACATTTAAGAGCCTCAGTATATGTGGGTCTATGCAGCTGGTTTACATTATGTGTGTTGAGTGTAGTGTGCATGCATCTGACAACCTGTTTGTTATTATAACTTCTCATATGGGAGTGCCTTGCATCCAATGACTTTGTAAATGGTTGTCAGTTAACATGATTTAACTGCTACATTGTCTCAGGAAGCCCATATCCACCAAACTGGCTGTACAAATAGTAGGGAAATCAGTGCATATCCATAGCTGCAGATCTTTATTGCATGATCATTAAAGGATGGTACACAAGGGTTCTAGAATTGGTTAGCTTGGGTGCTGTATGAGTATAGACTTCTATCAGAATTATCTCATTGGCCAGTGGTACACAATGCATAACGTAGCTGCTCTATGTGAAACGTAGATATAGGTTATTTTGAGAAGCAATTTTATTTGAAAAATGTCACTTCTAAGAGCTTGTGTCTATACAGGGCACTGCTAACTGCTGATATGTGATGAGGAGCATTGCACAAATGCAGTGACTTTGTACAGAGAAAGTAACTAACAACCAAATTGGCCCCCTTTATATTCATTACATGGCTTCGTAGGATGTTACTAGGCTAATGGCTCTACAGCCCTTACAAGCTTAGCCATATTTATCCTGAGTTGCCTCAACTGTCAGTGGTTAGGTGAGTGAAGTTTGCAGAGGTAAGGGTCTATGGTAGTTAATATTGACTTCCTCTGTCCAGAAGGGAAAGAAACTTCTGTGGTCTCTCTAATTGTTGCAGGTGTCTGGTGAGGTACTTGCAACAGGGAGCATTGTACTAAATTACTGGTCTGATGAGGGCCAATTTTAATGGGATTATAACATCCTCAGATCTAGATGTGATGCCTTTGCTTATAAGATGTGCCACATAGAGGGATTTCCTTCCTACTGTGGATATGTGGTCATCAAAGTTCAGATTGCTATCAACCTGAGAACCCAGATCACATACCACCGGGACTACACTTGGGGGTGCTGTTTATAATGTAGTTAGCAGGGATGTCAGCTTTCCCAAAAGGAATAATAATGCATTTTTTTGCATTTAGCTTTAATCCGTGGCTTTGGCACCAATCATTTGTCTGCAGTAACCCTGTCTGCAGTATATTATCATTGTTGGGAGACTCGGTGATTGCTCCCAATTTGCAATCATCGGTGAACTTGGTTAGCCATAGGCATCCAAGTTTGCCTGGACTTCTTAGAAATAAATTTCAAACAGTAAAGGGTCCAACACAGAACCCTGTGGTATGCCATTTGTCATTGGTCTTTTGCTAAAGGTGAAGTCACCCACTTTGACAGTGTGTGTCCTGTCAGTGACCCAGCTGGCTACCCATCTGGTATTATAGGGATTAATTCCCAGATGGGAGAGTTTCTCTATAATACCTGAGTGGAGTTGTGTCAAATGTCTTGGGTAGGTCAAGATAGGTGGTATGCATGGTCTTTCCATCGTCCAGGGCCTTGGTGACTTTCTTGAAGAAGTCGACCATGCTTAACAGGCATGATCTACCTTTAATGAATCTGAACTGGGTTGAGTCCAGAGTTTGGAGATTACCTATGTCCTTGTTAATAAGACCTATTACATTTAATTTCAAGTCTTTTGGATTTCTAATACCATGGCAGGAATGAACTCCATTCCTAAGTCATAGTACGATTAAAGTTCATGAAATTAGTATTGTTTCAGTCTTTGATGTAGGCCAGAAGTCCTCTTCGGAGCACCTGCAATGTGCCCAGTAGTGACTCCTTCCGCAATTTGTATGGAGTTACATGTATCGGTAACATATCTAAGTACAATTGTAGGTTCTTTTTTATAAGACCCATTGCTCCTACTACTACTGGGACTGTCTGGGTAACCTTCCACACTGTCCTCGTTTCTGCCTGCAAATCCTGGTATTTTATGACTTTGTGTATCTCTCTCCTGTATGTTGGACACTGTAGTCACTGGGTGTAGCAATTTCAATGATCAACTTTTGCCTTCTTTTCATGGACTACTGTGTCTGATTTTCTTGCATCTATTTTTGAACTGTTGGTAATGGGTGATCCCATGTGATATAAACTTTATCACTTTCTATAATACTTTGTGGTTCATGTTTCCAGTGTTTTTCAGCTACTTCAGTATTATAATGTTTGCACAATTCCCAATGCAACAGTCTTACCACATTATTATGCCTTTCAGTATACAGTCCTTCTGCCATTAGTATATCACAACCAGCAGCAAGATGTGACTGTTTCCAGTTCTGTTTTACCAAACCTTCATTTGCCTGTTTTTCCCACATGTTCAGTGGACTTTGTAACCCATGTACATAGTCCACTATCTTGAGCTGCCAATATTAACCTTTCATCTTTTGGTTTAACTTCACCTCTCCTTAACCATTCCTGCATTTGATCCTGATCAACATGAGGTTGTTCTAAGAGTTTTCTATACTTGCAACTATATTTATACATTTTCCACATTTCTTGCCTTCTCAGCTGATGCTTTACCTTCATACCTCTCAACCTCTTAGAGCAAGAAATCTGGACAAAGCCATAACTCTAAGGGGGCAAAGGCCCATAAATAGGGACACTTTTTAAATATTGGACTTACAAACTTAGAAACTTGATAAAATAACAGGTTTTGCATTTCTATGAATTTTCTGAAGGGCATGAAGTCTGAAACTCAAATGTCTGCCATTATTTTTCTGACTTCAACCCTCAATGATTTGCCAGAAAACCACAATTTTAAGAGAAACAGGCCAAAAATAGCACAAAAATCTGTACAGTTTAGAGGTTATGTTTACCTTACATTCTTTCTTTTGTTTTCTGGCACATTCAGTTGCTGCCTGATTTTTATCTACTTCTGGTTTGATTTCCATTCCTGCTTGACACCGATATTCTTTTGCTAGACTAAGCAGGGAAGTCATCTTAGATTTATTCTCCTTTTGTTTCAATACTTTCACTACATTTGGGTTTTGAGAGCTCAGCAGATATGTATGCAGTCCCACGATTACTGATCTGTACATGTAATCAATTTCAAGGAGGCCCATGCCTCCTTCGGGACAGGGAATATATAATCTTGGTATACACTGATTTTTATAAATCATTTGATGAACATGAAGCATCCTTCTTGTCCTGTCCAATTTATCTAACACATTTTTGGGCCAATCAATCACTCCAAAACTGTAAGTTAGAACAGGAAGAGCAAGTTGGTTTATAACTTGGACTTTGTTACTAGATGTCAGTGCTGTTTTCAATATTAAAACATTCCTTACTAAGTGTTATTCACATTTGTTCATGTTTTATTGTTGATCCTTCTTCAGTTCCCAAATATTTATACACTCCTTCTTGCTCAAGTTCTTTTATATCACATTCCTGTCCCAAACTGATGTTTTCTTGGTGCTGCAACTTTCCTGCTTTAAAGGTTGCTTTTTCACATTTATCAAGACTAAGTGACATTCTTATATCATCTGAAAAAATTTTAACCACTTGTGCTTTCAGTTCCTCATCTGATGAACTATACAGTTTAAAATCATCTACAAAAAGAAGATGAGAACTCTTTACACTTCGTTGTTTTCTGGGAGCCAAATTGTACCCATGACCTAATCCATTAAGTAGACAACTTAATGGGTTAAGGGCACGACAAATAAGCTTCGGTGACAAAGGTCACCCTGGAATATGCCCCTTTGAATTTTTATCCCTAGAATAATAATTTGTCCTTTATCATGGGGTTTGCCACTCTTTCATAGTCACTGTATTGTAATCGATCAGTGTAGAGTGTATCTTATACATTTATAAGCACTTTTTTATCTATGAATGTGGGATACTGTCAAATGCTTTTTTGTAGTCAATCCATGGATACTTAGATTCTTCCCCTTTTTATGGTTCTCCACTATGACTTTATTTAACAACAAAGGATCCTTTGTTCCATATGACTCTCTTTTATTACCCTTTTGTTCTAATGCCATGATTGAGTTTTCTTCTAAATAACTATAAACTATGTCAGCGTCATTTCCAGTGTATAGTTTATATGCCGTTAGAAGGCAAGTTATTGTTCTATAGTGGTTTGGATAGCTTGCAGGTTCACTCCTAAGTAGGAGTATTGTTGTTCCTGTTGTTAACTAGGTTGGTGTCAGTTTGGGGTGTGCATATAAATAGTTATTACTCATGGCTAAATCTTTATGTAAAGATGTTAATACTTTTAGGCAGAAGTTAGGTACTGCATGTGAGCCTGGAATTTTCCAATTAGGAGCTTCTCTTAACTTTTGTTTCAATCACTTGGAGTGTTATTTCATCCCTTTTTATATCCTGTAAATTTGAACTTATTCTTTCTTTTACTTCTATCCATTCAGCATCTTTGTTATGTTTCACAGGATCATCATAGATATTTCTACAAAATGTATCTATTTCTTCTTTTTGGTGGTGTTTCAATTCATTTTACCTTGTTTCTCAATTCTCTATAAAACCTTTTTGTGGGTCATCGATGAATTGCTTATTTTGTATCTTTCCTTTATATTTATCTGCATAACTTCTAAGTTTTTCTGCCTGGCCAATATTTTTAGTTTATTATTTGTGATAGTGCAAGATAGATTGTGATCTGTTCTGTTACTGCACTTTACTTTTATCACATGTATCTACCTGAGTAATTTTGTTGATCTGTTCCCTCTTCTATACTATTCTAACAGTGACACTTCTTGTCTTAATTGCTTTATAAATTTTTCTATTTGATACTTCCATTATGGCATTCAATTTCTCCCCTTCCTTTCCCTTACTATCCTGTGCTTTTGTGGTAAGACTTCATCTGTTATTAATTTAGCTGCACACTAATATATCCTATTTACTTCTGTTATATTACATGGATCTGTATGGACAGTCCTAATTACTGTGGTCATTTGTTTTATCAAACTTCTAACTTTTTGGGTTTTATTGACTTTCTGCAGTCTATTTCTTTCACCGATCTGAATATATCTGTCAGTCTCTATTATATCAAGCAACTCTTCTCTTAGATCATGTTCTTCTAAACTGAGGGCACATTCCATTTTCTGTGGGTATCCTATAGAAAGTCCCAGAGCATCTTCCTGCACCAGATTCTCTTCAGTTTCATCTTGTGTTATCCATTGCTCTTTCATATGGGAACTCACTGGCCTATCACTCCACAACATTGACTATCAGAGTTGTCACAGTTTCCTGTTCCTTCCCTTGCTGTGCAACTCCAGCTGAATGTTTGTACTGGTTTTCTATAGAAGTCTCCAAAACATCTTCATTTGGCAACTGATCAGATGTTTCCTGCTCCACTGGTTTCTCCTTAATTTGGGAATTCATTGCTTTATCCTGCTGTGATGTTATCAAGCCTCGGTGGTAAAGCGGTAGCATTGTTGCCTCACAGCAAGAGGTTCTCCTGTTCGATTCACAGCTGGAGTGCCTTCTGTGTGGAGTCTGTATGTCCGCCCTGCCGTCAAGTGGCCTCCAAAAGACATGCGTGAATGGGCGTGCCTTTGCTGAAGGTTGGGCGTCGGGCTGGCAACTCGGCACAAAAAAAATCTACTGCCAATCATTAGTGGACCAGAGTTCTGCTGTGGTGACCCCTAACCAGGAAAAGCTGAAAAGACAAACATCCTGCTGCGATGTTATCACAGTTAGATTTTCTACTCCAGACCCTTCACTCCACAGATAATCCATAACCTCAGTTTCTGTTTCTTTAACGTCTCCATTACTGATCTTCTTTTCTATTTTTCCTCTTTGTTTTCTTATTTTTTCAGATATTTTTGGTGCTGTTCTTTTTGTATTGATTAGGTTTGCTTTATCCTTTGTATAAATATTACACCATATTAAATCTCTTTTCCTTTCCCATGTCCATATTTCTTCTTCAGATGTCTCCTATCTTCCTGTTTCTTCTTATTTTGTGGACTCATTGTTCCATCATGTTGTGATGTAACCTGTGTTAGACTGTCTACACTAAATCCTTCACTTCACAAGTATTCCATAACTTCAACTTCAATTTTTTAACTTCTACTTTACTAATCTTCTGTTTTATGATCTCTCTTTGTGATCTTATTTATTTGTTTTTATTATTGTGAAATTTTCCATATCTGGGTGCCTTTGCCTGTATTTCTCTTTGAATATCTAGGCTGCCTTTTTGTGTTGATTAATTTGGCTTTCTCCTTTACATAAATATAATACTATATCAGATTTCTCTTTCTTTCCCATGTCTATATTTCTTTTTTGTACCTTCCAAAAGTCTCTAGATTTTGTTCATTATATTTTCACACTTTCTGTCACTTCTTTTTCCAAACGGCCCAAGGTTTCTTGGTCTATATAATGTTTTTCATAAATTTGTTTTATTAATGAATACAAATTTTTATTTCAAGCTTCTGAGAGTTTTTCTTGTGGAAGGATTTTTCTTTCCTCTAATTTCTCTCTTAATCTTTTTGTATATCTTCTGTCTGGGAATTCTGGGTTTCTCAGATGATAGTAGCAATACATAATTTCTTTCTTATCCTCAATAGTTCACTATATCATCTTTATGGCTCTTTTTTGGCCTATCAGTTTTTGTGATTCTTGTGGACTACTACTTCCTTCTTCAATGGGAGGGGCATCCTCCCCTTGGGCCTGGCCTAGCCACATTGTAGGAATGTTTCCGTGTCTTGAAGATTCTGCACTGTCACTTTTTCCAGTCCTGGCACCAGTGAGCCTACCAGGATTGGGCACTTTTTTATCCTAGATCTTGTGTACCCACCTATCTTTTTTATTTTTTAACCTACTTCTGTCCATGATATATGCTATGTAAAATACAGTCTATATATGTGTTGTCTTGGTGAGATTTGGTGAAAAACAAGGTCCAACTTGTAAAGGTACTTACCAAGACTTTATAATTATTAGTTCGACAGTAGCAATATCTCCTGCTTTTTGCTGATGATTCTTTCCCATTTGTCCATAATGATTCTTCTTATACTTGCAGATCAGGCTAGTCAAGCTTATGGGTATATAATTCCCAGGTCGGTTAATGACCCCCCTTTGTGCAGAGGGATCACTGTTGCTGTCCTCTATTCTGCTGGAATGTAGCCATTTCAAATGCTGTGGTTAAACAGTGATCCAAGTGGGTCTGCTAGGTCATGTTTTAAGTCGTTTAAAAGACAACCAGGGATGTTGTCTTGTCCCAATGATGCCATGTTTTTGGCCTTGGAGAGCACCGAGGTGACCTGCTGTCTTGAGATAATAAGCTGAGGAATGGTGCCAGGTGTACTTTGGGAGATGACAGGAGGGGACAGACGGTTGAAGTTTCATCCAAATCTGTCAGCTAGCAGGTTGGCTTTTACCTCCAGTTGAGTATGGGTGGTGCCATCCACAATGAGTTCACCGCGTAGCTGGGTATTCCTTTTTAGATTTCAGATGTAGTTAAAAGAATGCCTTGTGATTATCCTTAGCTGGGGGGGCTATTTTTGCTTTTTAATTAGCTTTGGAGGACTTGACAAGATCTCTAATTTGTTTGTTTAAGCTAGAGCGGGATTTCTTCCTGTGCTGAACATGGTCTGTCTTGTTCCTGGACATTAGTTTCTTTCTCTTGTTGTATAGCCTGTTTAGAGGTCCACCAGGGTGGCTTGTTTTTTTGGCAAGACCTGGTTTTAATCTGGTCAGGTACAGCTGATTATGTACAACTGCTTAAGTGGTTATACAGGGCATTGGCATACACCTCTGCCTAGGAGTCCATGTTATCTGCATTTGAGGGGGCTTTGAAACTTCTTATACCATCATTTAGGACGAGGCAATTTGTCTTTGAAAATTCTTAAGCATTTTTGAGCCTGACTTGATGAAGTATCTGGTCTTATAATTACACCAAACAAGACTGATTTATTGTCTGATCTTACCAGGAGGGTCATCATATGGGCGGGGGTGCATTGCTCTCCCATGTTAGCCAGTACTATGTCCAGGACATCTGAGCTTCTTATGGCTATGCTGACAAGGTGTTCCAGAGCATTTGCATTGACAAACCTCTGAGACAGCATGCTTGTGGTACTTTTCTCAGTCAGTGGTTGGATAATTAAAATCACCCATGTGTAAGGTGTAGGGTTGTATGGCAAGTGTCTCCAGTTAGTCCAAGTATATAGTATGCTTTTCCTGTTTCATGGTGAGGGACCTCTAGCTAGCTATGATGTAGTATGAGGCTTTGTGTACAGTTAATTGGACATGGAGTAGCTCAACAGAGTCATACTGTTTGACCAGTCTCAAGGTGTACCTATCCTTAATGAAGATGGATGCATCTTTTCCTTTGGTTCTTTCATGCTCAGTTTGTGGTCTGAACTTATAGAAAACATTGTAGCTGTGCATGGCCAGGGTGCTTTCAGCACCTTTGAACCATGTTTTAGTGACTGCACATATATCAGCATCTTCCAAAGTAAGGAGTGCTTCCATGGAGTATAGTTTCTTATTTAGATTCCTAGCATTAAGCAGCAGTACCTTGAGTTTATCTACAGAGGACTTTGTTATGTTGAGAGGATGGCTATTTTGACACTGATCAAAACAGGCACAATAGTTGTGGCTAATGCATTTGCCAGTATCCAAAAGCCTAGAGGAGACAGGTGCAGACCATCTCTGGCAAAGCAATGTGGCCTGGTCTTCTCAGGCTGACATACACTGGATCCCCTTGGACTGACACCAGAAGCTAAATCAATTGTTAAAGTCAATCATTTTGTTTGTATTGTGGCACCATCTTTGGAGAAGGTAGGCTTATACCTGCCTGCGAGACAATCTGAGAACTTAGTCATGTCTCTGTTCTTATAGTCTAGTAAAGTACATCTAAAGTCATTCACCCTCACATGGACTATGACCGAGTCATGCCAGTACGTGTGGTTGATTGCCTTGAGTGCTTGAGTAACATGACAGATTCTGACACGTGACAGGCAGCTAAACATAACTCGCTCTTTATCCAGCCTGCTGAGGGGAACATCTGTGTGTCTCACAGTGGAGTCATCTATGACCAATGCATTAGGTTTGTAGTGTTAATCCTTATGAGCTTATTTGATGAGACACTGTTGTATGTGTTGTTATGTGTTGTGGTTGTTTTTTGCATTGTTATGTGTGTAAGTGGTTTCCGTTTGGGAGGCCTCTGATCTTTTGGTAAGTTACTAGTGAGTACCTCCACATGTGTGAGTTTATGTGCCATGTCCTTACTTAGTGTGAGAAGTGTGTGTGTGTGTGTGTGTGTGTGTGTGTGTGTGTGTGTGTGTGTGTGTGTGTGTGTGTGTGTGTTGAAATCCTGTTTGGCATTTGATTTGTCCTTATGTGAGAGCCTTGCCTCCAATTTCATATTGTAACTACATCTCTCACATAAAGTATTTATTTGTTTCAGGACTAAGTGGTTGTCAGTATACATGAGGCAATTGATATATTGCCTCAGGATGCCTATAGGTTCATAGGTTCATAGGTTTATACTAGGCTATCTGCCCTAAGGCATTTATAAGCCTAGCCCAAAGTTATGTGGCTTACGCCACCCCTTATGTTAGAAATAATGTGCCCATTAGTTTGTTGTGCCTCTGTCCAGCAGTGACACAGAGATGATTCCCGGGGTAAACCTACGATCTCCCATCCACCGGTCAAGATTTCTCTTGAACAGAGCCAGCGAGGTGCTCTGCCTCACATGGACCGGGATTTTATTCCACAGCATGGGGAGTCTCTGGGTGATAAATCTATCCCTCCAGCACATCCTATTTATATCCGTGCTAAGGTTTAAGTCACTTGCTCTAGTGGTTCTGGTAGATTTGGATTTTTTGAGGTGGAGCATGTCCATTAATTCCGGGTTGGTCATGGCCTTGTATGTCAGGCACAGGTCACCTCTGAGCAGACGGTATGCAACTGAATAGAGTTGGAGTTTCTTCAGTCTGTCAGTATATGACAGGTTTTGGAGTCCCTTTATCCTTTTGGTGAGGAACTTTTGGGGTCTCTCCAATTGCTGCAGGTGTCGGGTGAGATACATCCCGAATGGGGCATTGTACTCGATCATTGGTCTGAAAAGTGAAGAGTACAGGGGAACAATGACCTCACTTGATCTGGATGTGAATCCCTTCATTATCAGATGGGCAATGTAGAAGGTCTTTCGAACCACTTTAGCAACGTGAGTGTCAAATGAGAGGCCACTGTCAACCTGGGTACCCAGGTCCCTGATAACCTCTTCTGTGCTTAGTGGGTTGCCATCTATGTGGTAGCTTGGGGTTACCTTGTTTTTCCCAAAGGGTATGACTATACACTTTTTTGTGTTTAACTTCAGGCCATGGCTCTGGCACCAGCTATCAGTTTCCGTGAGACCCCTCTGAAGGATGTCTGTGTCCGATGTACTATCCACTATGGCACCCAGTTTGCAGTCATCCACAAACTTTGTCAGCCATAGTCCTCCTATGTTTGCCTGTACTTCTGAGAAGTAGATAATAGGGGCCAAGGACTGAGCCCTGTGGGACACCACTTGTAACCGGCTTGGAGTCTGACATGGCTCCAGCAACTCTAACCCTGTGGGTTCTGTCCTTTAGCCAGTTTGCAACCCATCTTGTGACATATGGGTTTACATTTAAGCTGGTAAGTTTCTCTATGATACCCGAGTGGGGTATTGTGTCTTTGCAAGGTCAAGGTAGGCTGTATGGACTGCCTTTCCCTCATCAATGGCCTTGGTAACTGTTTCAAGAAGTAGTTCAAAAGGCAAGATCTGCCCTTGACAAAGCCAAACTGGGTTGGGTCCAAGGTCTGCAAGTCCCCTATGTCCTTGTTTATGAGTTCCATTATGATCCTCTCCATAGCTTTGCAGACCAGGCTTGTTAAGCTTATGGGGCGGTAATTACCAGGGTCCGTAGAGGCACCGCCTTTGTGGAGTGGGACCACAGTTGCCGTACGCCACTCCTTGGGCACATGTCCTGTGGTAAGGCTAAGATTAAACAGCTGCCTTATGTGCAGGTTTAGTTCTTCATTGAGTTCATGTAGCACACAGCCGGGGACACCATCGGTCCCACTGATGCTGTGTTTTTAGCTTTAGAGAGAGCAGCTTTCACCTGCGCATTTGAGATTTCTGGGAGGCTACACTCTTTTGGGATAGTTATCTCTCCTTTCCTATTAGGCTGACCAGAGACATGATGGGAAACTGCCAGTCTACGAAAGCAGGCTCTTACCGTATGTTTTATTATGGAAGGAAATGGGAAATTTGACAGGACTGTGCTGGTAACAACAAGACTACAAGAGGGACCTATACTTTGTGTTGGAAGGGTTTTACTGACAGCTGTTCAGGGAAAAACTGAGCTTCTAGGCTTTTGCATCTATACAGGGCACTGCTAAACACTGTCGAGTGAGGAGCAGCACTGTGGAAACATAAGGCTTAAATACGAACAAAGAGGAAACAAGTTTTAAACTAACAATCAGGGAAAGCGCACAAAAGCACACAATAAGCCTTCCACCAGCAATCCACAACTCAAGCAGGTTAGATCAGCACACTTCTTCCACAAGGGTGTAGAAAAACACCTTCTTAATGTGGAATAACCTTTTGGAGCCGAAGTGTAACAAGAACACAAAAACTACCTACAACAGCTATACAACTAACAGGTACAATGTAATACACTGCAATTAGCTACTTAAAGCAGCAGCAGGGTACATTTTTTTAAACTGCTAAAGTACAGTCACAGTATATAAGAGAAGTGCAAAAAATACTTGGAGCCCTTGTGTGTGCTTCCCAGCTCAGATGGAGCAAGGATATACCTACTGCCACTAGATGAATAATCCCCGTCCCCCTCATCTAAAAGAACAGTAAAGGCATGTCAGGAGTGAAATCCTACCACAAACATAATGCATCAGAGATACTTCAAGTACAACTAACACTGGTTAAAACTGCAGTCCAGGTTGTATCATGCTATAGATCCCCCACCATGTCCCAAGACTCCCACTAAACACTCTGGAAAATATTAGGGTACAACCCAATTCCCTTATACTAGAAGACTTTAATTACCCTTCCATTATCTGG
Source organism: Protopterus annectens (assembly GCF_019279795.1). Classification (NCBI taxonomy): domain Eukaryota; kingdom Metazoa; phylum Chordata; order Ceratodontiformes; family Protopteridae; genus Protopterus; species Protopterus annectens. The sequence goes on along the minus strand of NC_056740.1, from coordinate 405,021,786 downwards.
GGAAATTACTCCTGTACCAACATACTTGCTCAATGTTTTCTGGAATTCATTAATTCCATCATCCTGGACCAACTTATTCTTACCCCCACCAGGGGTAGAATCATCCTTAACCTGGTCATTACTAACATGGGTGACCATTGCTCTACACCAGTAATCAGCTCCTCCCTGGTCAGATCTGACCACAAGCTAATCATCATGGATATCCACATCCCACCCTCATGCCCCTAAAGGAAACCACCATAAAAAACTTCTCCAAGGCCAATTTTGGACTTCTAAAAACAGAGGTGGCTAACTTCGCGACAGCCATGCAAATGGAAAATAGGTGCATAACTGATTCAGACACCAATGCACTGTATGAGCACATACATAAGTGCATAGAATGGTCCATACCAAACAGAACCAAGACACTCTCCTCCAAAAAAAGGAAGCCAATCTGGTGGTCCCCCACCATAAACAAACTCTACAACAGAAGGAAAAAACTGTTGCAGAAAAGGTTGAAGTCCCAGTACTGGAAAAACTCCCTTGTCAGCCTCAGCAAAAAACTGAGATCCATCATCAAATCATCTAAACCTAGCTATGAAAACAAAATTGCTGTACATTCTAAGGACAACCACAAGGCATTCTATAGTTCTGTCAAAAATCTACATGACAATACTCAGATCTGCTCTGAGTTACAGCACAATGGCAATACATATACAAAACCAACTGATATTGCCAACATATTGGCCAACAGGTTCAGTGTGAACTTTAACCCCCTTTCATCCCCTAAAGGGCCTATCACAATACCCGAGGAATGCGAAGTCCCTATTATCACAGCTACACAGGTAAAAAACGCACTGTCCAAAGCCAAGAATATAGCTTTCATGGGACCTGATAATATCCCTGGCTGTGTTCTACATGAATTATAAAGTGAACTGGCACCACACCTGAGTACCCTGTTCAATCACAGCCTTATTTCAGGCTTTGTTCCTACCAAATAGCACACTGCTACAGTCATTCCACTCCAAAAAGGGGGAGCGACTACAGATCCTGGGCATTACCGCCCCATTAGTCTGACGAGTCTGATAAGTAAGGCTGTGGAGTGCATCATCATGGACCTTATAAATAAGGACATAGGGAATTTGCAAACTCTGGACCCCATGCAGTTTGGGTTTGTGAAAGGTAGATCATGCCTACTCAACCTGATAGACTTCTTCGAGTCTATCACCAGAGCTGTGAATGAGGGCAAGGTAGTTCACACAGCCTACCTAGATCTTGCCAAGGCCTTCGACACCATCCCTCACTCAGGAATCATAGATAGACTCACTAAACTAGGCATAGACCCTTATGTCATAAGATGGGTCGCCAAATGGCTCACTGATAGAACCCACACTGTGAAAGTAGCAGACTCCAAATCTGACTACCGACCAGTTATTAGTGGTGTCCCAGAGGGATCAGTCCTAGGTCCTCTCCTGTTTGACATCTACTTCTCTGAAGTTCAAGTCAACACAAAGGGACTCTCTCTGACCAAGTTCACAGATGATTGCAAACTGGGAGCCATTACTGATTCTCCAACTGATGCAGACATTCTACAAAAAGGCCTCACTGACACCAATGACTGGTGCCAGAACCATGGCCTTAAGCTCAGTGCCAAAAATTGCATTGTCATTCCCTTTGGGAAAAATTTGGTGCCCATGAAATACCACATAGGCGGTAGTCCATTAAACACCAAAGATGTGATAAGATACCTGGGGACACAGGTTGACAGCAACCTCTCCTTTGATAACCACATTGCCACTATAGTCAGAAAGTCCTTCTATGTGGCACATCTCATTACAAAAGGTTTCTCATCCAGGAAGAAAGAGGTCATAATCCCTCACTACTCATTCCTTATTAGACCTATTATAGAATATGATGTCCCATTTGGTATGTACCTCACTAGACACCTACATCAACTGGAAAGGCCACAAAAATACCTCACTAGGAGGATCTTAGGCCTTAGACACATGCCCTATATGGACATACTCAAAGAACTCCAGCTATACTCTGTCTCTTATCGCCTACTTAGAGGCGATCTCTGCTTGACCTACAAAGCCATGTCTGACCAAGAGCTGCTAGATACGCTACACCTAAAGAAATCCCAATCCTTCCGTGCCACGCGATCCAGGGACCTAAACCTCATTACCACAATAAACAGAACATGCTGGAGGGACAGGTTCCTAACCCAGAGACTTCCCATACTCTGGAAGAAATTTCCCATTTACGTCAAGCAGAGCACTTCACTGGCCCTCTTTAAGAGAAATCGTGACGAGGAAGTTCACCCCAGGGATCACTTCAGTGGCCTTGCTTGACAGGGGAACTGGGAGCTAACTTTGGGCAGCATGATGCCAGGGAATCTTCTTGGGCTAGGCTTATATAGGCTCCAGGCTCAGTAGCCTAATACACACCTATGAACCTATGAAGAAACAAAATTAAAAGATACAAAATGCTACTACAAATAATCTTAAAGATACAGATAAATCAGTGTACTTTAAACAGCTTAGAAAAGTGTGATTATTCAATAAACATGCTTTGCTTTGTATAAATGAGCCAAGAGCTATTCAATTGTACAGAATTTTTAAAGGCACTAAAAACAAGATAAGCGGCACAGTGGTGCAGTGGTTAACATTGTCACCTCACAGCAAGAGGTTCTCCGGTTCGATTCTCGGCTGGGGTGCCTTCTGTGTGGAGTTTGCATGTTCTCCCTGTGTTCGCGTGGGTTTCCTCCGGGTACTCCGGTTTCCTCCCACATTCCAAAGACATGTATCTGAAGCATTTCTCCCCGGGCCTCCGCTGAAAACAGGCTCTGTGGAACCTAGTCGGACTTTCCCGGTCAACAAATGATAAATAAATAAAAAATAAATAAATAAAGTTTGTTAATAGTCTGTTTATCTACAAAAGCGATTGTACCCCTTATTACTGGAGTGTCCTAATATTTTAAAGGGCACAGGTGATTTTCTAAGCAAACTTTCAATTTGGTATAACAGTCTACATAACAAACTCGATTTAGGTTGTTATTTATTTGTAACCTTAGACATAAACTCTCTTTTTACTGTCATACCAAATGAGTATGGCATTGAGGCTATCAGACAGTTTCTGAGTAAGAAAATAGATATACCTACAGGTGATGTTCAAAATATATGTACAGTATTAGACTTAGTTTTGAGCAACAATGTATTTATGTTTGACCAACTTTTGTTACTACAGTTAACCGGTGTTGCGATGGGAACACCGGTTGCTAATACATATGCTAACCTAGTCTTGTATCAATGGGAGTTAGAGTTTATACATGATGGTGTAAAATTTTTGAACAGTAACATTTGCTTGTACCAGAGGTTTGTGGACGATTGCTTTATGGTTTGGAAGGGCTCACACTCTGATCTGCAAGATTTTATAGCATATTTAAACAGTAGTACGAGCTTCTTGGTTTTTAAGGAGATTATATCTGAACATGAAGCAATTTTCCTTGATGTTAAGGTATATAAAGAAGAGGGTACCTTACAAACTACTATTCACAAGAAGGATGTGCATACTAGTAGATACTTACATTATAATAGTATGCAGGCACCTCATGTTTTTAAAGGAATTGTTAAAGCTAAATTTTCACGAGTCAGTAGGTTAAATACAATTGACTCTGTATTTCATATACAGTTAGATGAAATGTTCAATGAGTTTGTTAAGAATGGCTATGACTTGGATATATTGGAAGAATTGAAGAGAATGGTAATACTTAATAGGGGTACTACATATAAACCTTACCTTAGGACAGACGAGTGTATGAACGATCATGTGATCATTACATCAGGATCTAATATTGGAAGTATAGTTAGAACTAGATATGTTATGAATTTTAGTAGTAGAACAGGTTCGGTTAAATATATCATAGCCAAGTACTGGCCTGTGTTGATGGCCTGTCCAGAGGTTAGGCGAATTTTAGGTGAAAAGCCTTACTACTCATATAGGAATACGAGAAGTATTAAAAGCTTACTATGTTATAAAGATTTTAATTTTGGCTTAAAGCTGAATGTTTTCTCTGATCGTATTGGTACTTTTAAATGTATGAGCTGTTCTTGTTGTATAGACATTGCTGCTACCCCTAATCATGCATTTATTCATCCTGTTACTTTAAAAGAGTTTTACTTCAAATCAGTAGCATTCTGTAACAGTGTAAATGTGGTGTACTTGGTTACTTGTAATGCCTGTTCAGCATTCTATGTGGGCAAGACCACACGTAAACTTAAAGACAGAATAATTGAGCATAAGTCAGAGGTTAGAAGGGAGGTTGAGAACAATGCTCTTTTCAAGCATATTAAAACATATGGGAATACGCATTGCTTTAAATTTAGATGCCTAGATTTAGTTAAACCTCATAGTAGGGGTGGTGATATTAACAATGTTTTAGATATTAAGGAATATGAATGGATTTTAAGACTAGCAGCGGATTCTCCACCTGGATTAAACTCTACTGTTAGCCTAAAGCCTGTTTTAAGTAAAATTCAGCGTGTTAAGCTGTTTTAAATATTTTAAATATTTTTGTATTTTTGTATTTTGTACATCTATTATGTTATATGTTATATTATATTGTGTCTGTCAGTCATGTGATTTTGGCTGCTATCATGTGACTGTTTTTGCTCCTATTTAAAGCAAGCTGCTTTTGTTTGAATGATTGTTAGTATTGAAGAAGGGTTTCACCCGAAAGCTTTGCTGTGATATATTAAATTTCTTTCTGCCTACGTTTGTTTGTTTCTTTGGCAAGGTAGTTCACACAGCCTGCCTAGATCTTGCCAAGGCCTTCGACACCATCCCTCACTCAGGAATCATAGATAGACTCACTAAACTAGGCATAGACCCTTATGTCATAAGATGGGTTGCCAAATGGCTCACTGATAGAACCCACACTGTGAAAGTAGAAGACTCCAAATCTGACTACCGACCAGTTATTAGTGGTGTCCCACAGGGATCAGTCCTAGGTCCTCTCCTGTTTGACATCTACTTCTCTGAAGTTCAAGTCAACACAAAGGGACTCTCTCTGACCAAGTTCACAGATGATTGCAAACTGGGAGCCATTACTGATTCTCCAACTGATGCAGACATTCTACAAAAAGGCCTCACTGACACCAATGACTGGTGCCAGAACCATGGCCTTAAGCTCAGTGCCAAAAAGTGCATTGTCATTCCCTTTGGGAAAAATTTGGTGCCCATGAACTACCACATAGGCGGTAGTCCATTAAACACCGAAGATGTGATAAGATACCTGGGGACACAGGTTGACAGCAACCTCTCCTTTGATAACCACATTGCCACTATAGTCAGAAAGTCCTTCTATGTGGCACATCTCATTACAAAAGGTTTCTCATCCAGGAAGAAAGAGGTCATAATCCCTCTCTACTCATCCCTTATTAGACCTATTATAGAATATGATGTCCCATTTGGTATGTACCTCACTAGACACCTACATCAACTGGAAAGGCCACAAAAATACCTCACTAAGAGGATCTTAGGCCTTAGACACATGCCCTATATGGACAGACTCAAAGAACTCCAGCTATACTCTGTCTCTTATCACCTACTTAGAGGCGATCTCTGCTTGACCTACAAAGCCATGTCTGACCAAGAGCTGCTAGATATGCTACACCTAAAGAAATCCCAATCCTTCCGTGCCACGCGATCCAGGGACCTAAACCTCATTACCACAATAAACAGAACATGCTGGAGGGACAGGTTCCTAACCCAGAGACTTCCCATACTCTGGAAGAAATTTCCCATTTACGTCAAGCAGAGCACTTCACTGACCCTCTTTAAGAGAAATATTGACAAGGAAGTTCACCCCAGGGATCACTTCAGTGGCCTTGCTTGACAGGGGAACTGGGAGCTAACTTTGGGTGGCATGATGCCAGGGAATCTTCTTGGGCTAGGCTTATATAGGCTCCAGGCTCAGTAGCCTAATACACACCTATGAACCTATGAACCTATGAAGAAACAAAATTAAAAGATACAAAATGCTACTACAAATAATCTTAAAGATACAGATAAATCAGTGTACTTTAAACAGCTTAGAAAAGTGTGATTATTCAATAAACATGCTTTGCTTTGTATAAATGAGCCAAGAGCTATTCAATTGTACAGAATTTTTAAAGGCACTAAAAACAAGATAAGCTTGTTAATAGGCCCTCCAGCCCATAAAACTATATGCAGAAAAGTGTTTCCCCAACCTAAACAGATTTAAAGTGTAAGGACACAGTAAACAATGCAAAAATGTAAACAGACACTGCTATGTACAAAGGCACTTTAAAATGATTTAAAGTGCAAGGAAACAGTAAATAATGCAAAAATATAGCACTAGCACAGTTAGAAATTGTCAAAAAGTGCAATTTAAGCAGGTAAATTTACTTATCTGTCACAGATAGCTCAGGATTGCAGCAAAACCCTCAGAAATCTCAGGCATAGTAGCAGTTTCCTCACCAGGAGAATCCATGGTATGAATACCCTGTCCTACACAGAATCACCTTAAAGCCCTATCACTTCATTCAGTTTCCTATATGTTACTGAGAGGCAATCTATGCCTGGCATATAAGGCTTCCTCATATCCAGGTCTGATGGATCTCAAACACATCTGCAAAACAAACAGCACCAGAAACACTAGATCCAAGGACCTGAAGTTTGCATGCAACATAAATAGAACAGTCCAGGGAGACTGATCTGTGTCTCAAACGATCCACATTCTATAGAATAAGCTCCCCATTCTACATGAAGCAGAGTTTATCCCTGCCTCTATTCAAAGGAAACCTTGATCATTGGATGGGAAATCACAAATTCACCCCTGGTCTGATCCCTGTGTCTCTGATGGACAGAGCTTGACAGTAAGTAAATTAATCCCCAAATAACAAACTCCCCTACATAACCCTTAGCTACCTCTTTGATAACATACCCAACCATATAGTTGTCAAAGGAACTCTCTGGGTCAAAACTAGGTTGGGTTGACAGCTAGGCTTGTAAAGACCTTGGTGGTTGTTAGCCTAGTATAAACCTATGAATCTATGAACCTTTAAGTGTTTGAAAGCTCTCAGGAAATGAGTCAGACACAGCAACTGACTAAACAAACAAAATGGTCCCATGGCCAATCAGAAAATTGCACTTAGGGTACTTTGAAGTGATTTCCAGCTCAGATCAAGATCAAGCTACTCTCTACTGCCATCAGAGCACAATCCAAACCCTTTTTAATGTAAAATAACTAGGAGAAACAAAAAGTGCAAAAAAATAAACAGTATTAGCCAACTAAACTAAGCACAGGGAGTGCCCACAAAGTTGAGAAATTAGCAAACTGATACCACTAATTATAAAGGCAATTTAAGTTCAGAGAAAGCTTCTCAAGAGTTGAGACACATGGTGGATCAGAAATTAGTTCACTTAAAAGTATGATCATCCAAGGAAGCAAATGTAGCAAAGACAGTAAGTTTAGCCAGTCCTTTGAAGGCCAGGATGCACACAGTGCCTCCTGTTCCAGACCAACAGAGGCAAGTTATCACTTTGCAATGGCTAGTCTGTTATGCACCCCTAGCTGGGCATAGTGCTTCCTGTCCCACTGCATTAAGACTGGCCCAAATGGTCAGTTGGTACTGCCCAAAAAGGCCATTGCTGACAGTCAGCCTTCTCGGAGGAATGGCCCTATCACCCAATTATTTCCATTCTTCCCTGAGCAGATCCCATAACCCATGGGTTACAGTCAGTATTTCATTGCACTTTAACACAGACTCAGCAATTAATTGTGGTGGTGCTGCAGTAACGTTGTCGCCTCACAGTTAGACGTTGCCCATTCGATTCACAGTTAGAGCGTCTTCTGTGTAGCGACATGCGTGAATGAGTGTTCCTTCGTTGAAGGTTGTGCGTTAGGCCCGGCAAGCCAGTAAGTAAAAATCTACTGCCAATCATTAGCGGACCGGAGTTCCACTGTGGCAACCCCTAACCGGGAAAAGCCAAAAGACACAAACAAAATTCTCATTCTAAACTGCATGAATGTATGAATTCTAATATCATTAGCTTTTAATTCTGAGGCAGTAAAATTTTAAGAAGCACTTTTCTGCACTTTTGCTTTTATATTATTTACTGATTAAACTAGTAAGCTTACTAGATAGTAGTATCCATTTTTAGTGGTTACCTAAGAGCATTGTACCATTAACTGATCTACTCAGAGTGATAATTATGGAATCAAACCCAGGACAGTAGGTTGTGGCTCATTAATGGCTCATAGCCTTAATCCCCTAAGCTAAAGTTTTATATACTAGCTGGGAGAGCATTCAATACTTTTGATGTTGCCATCCAAACTGCTTTATCATGCAGTGGAGTTTGAACTGTGGTCTTCAAAAAGAAGCTTTCCCAAGGATCTGCCATCTTTTTTAGGGATGTACCTGCTGATTCTAATGGCTAGCTGTATGCAAGTACTGCAATGACCTTTCCATGCACAAAGTATTGTTGAATGAGATACAGCTGCTTGCAGCAGTTACACGATGTAAGCATTCAACATAGGATGCCATATTAGTACAGAAACAGCAAATAACTGCAGCCCTACATCTATTTAGCCATGGCAAAATAATAAAAAAAGAAGAGATGTCATTCTGACCTGTCTACTAACATAAATTACTAGAGCAGAAAGGTAGGGTAAGAATTTTTATTGAATAAAAATCATGGTTTACAATATGGCCTACTCAAGGTTTCTGACCTACATTTAATAACCAATGTACAAGACGGGAGTACAGAATATGTTATTCTTTATCATGCAGTGGAGTTACTATCTCAACACCCACTCCAGTACCACATCCCCAGCAAATCCTTACACAACTATCAATTCCTTACCACTATTTAAGTACGTACCAGATCCTCTACATATAAACCTCTCTCAATTCTACATTTAATTCAACATCAACTTAGTACCTCTAAGTGCCCCCATCTCAAAATGCTCTCAAGACCCTCATTCATCTCCTTGTTACTACTTCTTCTTAACTTATCCTATCTTTACTACCTCACCCAGCCCAGTAATTCCTACCACTCACAATCCTTCCATGTAACTAACCACCTTACCTCCTCTCTCTCATACTCTGACACCCCAATTTCTCCCCATCTATTTCCTATAAAAACCTTCTACTTTATCCATATAAACTAGTCGCCACTCATAAACAATCTACCCCCATAGTAACTGGCAAATCCTTCATAATCACAATAGAACCCAGTCCTTTATCTAAACTGTCCAATTACTTCTCTAACCCAATCCTACACCTGATTACCAGTCTAATATCAGATGATATCCATCCTAACCCAGGACCCCCCACCTCAACCATTACAGACAAGAGCATATTACTAACTTCTATAAACTCCCAAAGTATAGTTAACAAAATCCCAAACCTCCATGCCTGGCTCACACATAATAAACCTGACATCTTATCCATCTCAGAAACATGGTTAAAACCCCATATAAAAGACTCTGAAATAACTCCACCAAACTATTCTATCATTAGAAAAGACAGGTCCCACAAAAAAGGGGGAGGAGTAGCTCTCCTCTACTCATCCTCCTTGTCAGTTACCCCCTATAACAAACCTACTCCTCAATTTAATAATGCTGAACTTCTCTTAACACTACTTCAAGTTAACAAACACAAACAGATATGTATAGCTTCCCTATACATCCCCCCACAGGATAATATTTCCACACTCAAAGACATCCTTTCCTGGCTCTCCAATAACATTAGAAATGAAACTATAATCTTAGGAGACATGAATATTAACTGGGCCTCCATTCAGTCTCCTACAAACCCACTTAACATCAACCTCTACAATTTCTCACAGCTAATCACCTCTATTACACGCCCCTCAAAAAAAACCCTCTAGCAGCAGTATTCTGGACTGGATTCTAGTCTCTCATCCCCATTATTTCTCCGACAGTGGTACTCTTCCCGACCCTCTTAGTGACCACATACTCACCTTCACTCATTGTCTCCCCTTACTCCTACATTGCACTCATAATTATATTACTGTCCGTAACCAAAAAAACTTTAACCCAACAACCTTTTCTAACTCTATAAAAACAATAAACTGGAATTGTCTAAAAACATTACCTCTAGATAACGCAGTTGCCCACTTTAACTCAACATTCTTAAAACTGCTAGACTTCCGTGCTCCCTTAAGGACAAAGAGAATAAAAATCAATACGGCCCCTTGGTTTACCAAACACACACTAGCAACCATGCGTCTCAGAGATAACGTCTGGGCACACTACCTGGAAAATAAGACCCCCCTCTTACATAATGAATACAAAACACTTAGAAATAAGGTGAAAAAGCTCATAATCTCTGATTGACAAAACTACTTCTCCATCCTCCAAAACAGTAACAAAACAAATCCTCAAAAATTCGGGAAAGGTATCTCTACTCTACTTAACCCCAGCAAACCAGGCACCCCCACCCCGGACCCTAACGCCCCTGATACTGACTTAGCTACCCAATTTAACTCATTCTTTATTGAATCTATTTCCAAATTAACCTCTTCATTCTCTAACAACACCACATTCTCCAATGTACCCCCATCCTCCCCTACCAACACTCCACCCTGCACTGCTACCACTCCCTCACTCTCATCCACTAACTTTCCACCCTCCACCTCTCCTCCTACTCTCACTTCCTCCCCATCTTCTCCCTCCCAACACCCCCTCTCCACACTCCCCACTATTCTCATTAAAACCCATACCCACTTCTACTATAAAAAAACTCCTACTGAAACTGAAGCCATGCACTAATGCTCCTGATAACATCCCTTCTTACTTTCTTAGCATAGCTGCTGATGCAGTTGCCTACCCCATTGCATTTTAATCAACCACTCTATCCAGGAAAGTATAGTTCCCCAAATCTGGAAAAAGGCCTATATCATACCTTTACATAAAGGTGGCAACAATAACAGTGTTACTAATTTCCGCCCCATCGCTATCCTGTCTCCCATCTCTAAACTCCTAGAAAAGTGTATCCAAATTCAACTCCTACCACATCTCTTAGATAATCACCTACTAACTCCCACACAACATGGTTTCAGACCTGGTCACAGCACTATGACAGCCTTCCTCTCTTTCCTCAAAACTATAAACAAAGCCCGGGACTCTGGACTTATTGTTTCGACTCTACTACTTGACCTCTGTAAGGCCTTTGACACTATCTCACACAGCCTGCTTTTAACTAAACTCTCAAAACTTAACCTATCTCCTTCATCTTTGAACTGGTTCTCCAGCTACTTATCAAACAGATATCAAGCAGTAAAATGGAAAAAGGCAACCTCCTCATTTCTAAATACCCCAGCTGGAGTTCCCCAAGGCTCCATATTAGGTCCCCTCCTCTTTAACATATTCATAAATAATTTCCGCAACTCTATCCCTTTCTCAAACATTATCCAATATGCAGATGACTCAACTATTATCTTCTGTGCCTCATCTATCCCTACACTCCTCAAGCTTACTCAAGATGCATTTTCAACCACTGAGCAATGGATGAAAAGAAACCACCTAGCACTCAATGCCTCTAAAACCAAATTAATGGTATTCACCCCCTCTAAAGTCACCTATTTCGATAGTAACACATTCTCTATTACTAGTCAAAATAACACACCTCTGGAACTGGTGTCAGAGACCAAATTACTTGGTGTCCAAATTGATAACCAGCTCAAATTCAACTCCCATTTACAACTAAATATCAAAAAAACCCATCGAAAACTAGGTATGCTCTATCGGCAAAATCACTACCTTACACCTGCTACTAAAATCACTCTTTCTACTTCCTTTCTTATCCCCTCCCTTCTCTATAGGTTCATAGGTTCATACTAGGCTATCTGCCCTAGGGCATTTATAAGCCTAGCCAGAGTGTGTGTGGCTTTCACCACCCCTTAGGATGAGAATACTATACCCATTAGTTTGCTGTGCCTCTGTCCAGCAGTGATACAGAGATGATTCCTGGGGTAAACCTACGATCTCCCATCCACTCGTCAAGATTTCTCTTGAACAGAGTCAGTGAGGGGCTCTGCCTCACATGGACTGGGATTCTGTTCCATAGTGTAGGGAGTCTCTGGGTGATGAATCTGTCCCTCCAGCACGTCCTATTTATATCCGTGTTGAGGTTTAAGTCTCTTGCTCTCGTGGCTCTGGTGGATTTGGATTTTTTGAGGTGGAGCATGTCCATTAATTCCGGGTTGGACATGGCCTTGTATGTCAGGCACAGATCACCTCTGAGCAGACGGTATGCGACTGAATAGAGCTGGAGTTTCTTCAGTCAGGCATCGTATGACATATGTTTGAGCCCCTTTATCCTTTTGGTGAGGAACTTTTGGGGTCTTTCCAACTGCTGCAGGTGTCGGGTAAGGTACATTCCGAATGGGGCGTTGTACTCAATCATTGGTCTGATAAGTGAAGAGTACAATGACCTCTCCTGATCTGGATGTGAATCCCTTCATGATCAGGTGGGCAATGTAGAAGGTCTTCCTAACCACTTTGGCAATGTGAGTGTCAAAAGAGAGGTTACTGTCAACTTGGGTCCCCAGGTCCCTGATAACTTCTTCCATGTTTAATGGATTACCACCTATGTGGTAATTAGGGGTTACCTTGTTTTTCCCAAAGGGTATGACTATACATTTTTGGCATTTAGCTTAAGGCCATGGCTCTGGCACCAGTTATCCATTTCTATGAGACCTCTCTGGAGGATGTCTGTGTCTGATGGAGTGTCAATTATGGTGCCCAGTTTGCAGTCATCTGCAAATTTTGTCAGCCACAATCCCCTATGTTTGCCTGCACTTCAGAAAAATAAATGCTGAACAAGAGGGGCCCAGGACTGAGCCCTGTGGGACACCGCCGTGACCGGCTTAGAGTCTGACATGGCACCAGCAACTCTAACCCTGTGTGTTCTGTCCTTGAGCCAGTTTGCAACCCATCTTGTGACATATGGGTTTATATCTAAGCTGGTGAGCTTTTCTATGATGCCCGAGTGGGGTATTGTGTCAAACGCTTTTTCTAGGTCAAGGTAGGCTGTGTGAATTGCCTTACCCTCATCAATGGCCTTAGTGACTGTTTCAAAAAGTCGACCAAGTTCAAGAGGCAGGATCTGCCCTTGACAAAGCCAAATTGGGTAGGATCCAGTGTCTGTAGGTCCCCAATGTCTTTATTTATGAGTTCCATTATGATCCTCTCCATAGCTTTGCAGACAAGGATCGTCAAGCTTATGGGCGGTAATTTCCAGGGTCCGTAGAAGCACCGCCTTTGTGGAGTGGGACCACAGTTGCCGACGCCATTCTTTGGGCACGATCCTGTAGTAAGGCTAAGATTAAACAGCAGCCTTATGTGTGGGTTTAGTTCCTCATTGAGTTCGTGTAGCACACAGCCGGGGACACCGTCCGTCCCATTGATGCTGTGTTTTTGCTTTAGAGAGAGCAGCTCTCACCTGGGCATCTGAGATGTTTGGGAGGCTAGACTCTGGTGGGATAGATATTTCTCCTTTGGGGAGGGAGGAGAAATTTGCACTGAACCTGTCTGCCAGTATGTTGGCAATGTCTGTGGGTTCAGTGATTTTTATCATTTTGGACTAATTCTGAGCATATCTGAGAGTTTCCACCCAGGTTTCTAACATAGCTAAAGAAGGCCTTATGATTGTCTTTTGTGTCATTAGCGATTTTTCTCTCAAAGTTGGCCTTGGATGATTTTATGAGTGATCGTAGTTTTTGCTAGTATTGATCAGAGATGCCTTCCCTTTTAGGGATTTTGCTCTGTCATGTAGTAGCTTTCTCCTCTTGTTGTAGAGTTTGTTTATGGCTGGGGTCCACCAGACCGGGTGCCTGCCTTTGGTGGAAAGGGTCTTGATTTTATTAGGGATTGCTTGATCCATACATTCCTGGAGGTGCTCGTAGAAGGCATTTGTAAGGGTTTCAGCAGCGTGGGTTGTGGTTTCCACTGGCTCAGGGGCCTTGAAGGATACCACTCCAGTCTTAAGAAGTGTGAAGTTTGCTTTTGAGAAGTTCTTCACTGTGGTCTTTTTGCTGGGGGTGGGGCGGATGTGGATCTCCAGTGAGATTAATTTATGGTCTGATCTCACCAATGAGGGATATACTTCGTGTGGAGCATTTTGTCCCCATGTTTGTGATGATCAGGTCTAGTATATTTTCTCCTCTTGTGGGAATGGTGACTAGTTGTTCCATAGCATTTGAGTTTATGAACTTAAGGAACCTTTGGGCTAGGGTGTTGGGGCTTGAGTAATGTTCCCAGTCTATGTTTGGGTAGTTGAAGTCACCCAATATGATGGTGTTTGGAGAGACATTCATATTCTCCAGTGTCTTCAGGAAGGCTGTGTGGGTTTCCTGAGTTTGAGAAGGTGGTCTGTAGCATGTTACAAACTGTAGGGCAGTTTTACCTATGGTTAATTGCACCTGGATGGTCTCCGATGCTTCGGCGTTGCCACTAACCTGGAGGTGTGGGTATCCTTTATGAATATGGATACTCCCCTCCTTTTGTGGTTTGGTCCGGATTTTGGGGCGAACGCATGATATGAGGTATAACCTGATAGTGCTGGGGTGCTCTCAGGAGCCTTGAACCAGGTTTCAGTCACAGCACAGACATCGATGTTCTCCATACTGAGGAGGGCTTCGAGGGTGCATCTTGAGGTTTAGACTTCTGGCATTGAGCAGTATTACCCTTAGTTTTTCTCCATTTTTGTTTTCTAGGGCAGTAGGTTTATCATTTGAGCCTTGCCTAAAAAGGCACTATGGGGGTGGCAAGAGCCTTTGCCAATATCCGGAAGCCCAGGGGTGACAGGTGCAAGCTGTCCCTTGCGGCAGCGTGGCTTGTCAAGCATGTCATCCCAGGCAGACAGACATTGGATCCCCTTAGAATGACACCAGTAATTAAGCCAATTATTAAAGCTGATCATTTTGTCTCTGTATTGTGGTATCATTCTTGGTGAGGGTAGGATACTGCTCAGGGTCAGGGTCATACCGGCCTGGGCTACATAATCTGAGAGCTCCTCTATGTCTCTTTTCATGTAGTCCAAAGAGGTACGTCTCAGGTCGTTCACACCGGCATGGACAATGACTGAGTCATACTTGTACTTGCTGTGGAGTGACCTGAGTGCTTGTGTTATGTGGCGGATTCTAGCGCCTGACAGGCAGCTTACTGTGATCTTTTCCTTGTTCAGTCTGGTGAGTGGGACGTCAGTGTGTCTGACTATGGAGTCACCTATAACAAGTGTGTCTGGCATTATGTTTGGCCTTAAGGGCTGTGACTGTTTAGCACACTGACTTTGAGAACTATGTGTTGCATGTCTTATGTCTTGAGGTGGCAGTTGCTTGGGTGTCTGCTTTGGAGGCCTCTGTAGTTTTGGTAGATTTTGATCAGTGCCTCGAGTATGTCTTTGTGTGTTTATGTGTTTGTTTTGCAGTTGTGATAGTTCTATGTGAAACTGGGTTTGTGGTGTGCGTGGTTTCCTTCTCCTCCTGTCTGGTCTTGCCAGTCTTGAGTTGAGAGAGCTCAGCCTCCAGTTTGGCTATATAGTTGCATCTCTCACATGTATTTGTGTTTTGTGGGAGAAGGAGTGGGTTGTCTGTGTACATGAGGCAATTGTAACATTGCCTCAAGATGCCCAGATTCACCAGCTGAACAGGAGAGGATGCTAGCAACTGACCCTTCGACATGCTAGAAAAGTGAAAAAGTTTGCTGTGTAACTGAGTCAGAAGGGACCTATAGGGAAATGGGTACTCAAGGGGATTCTAGGCTAATGCAGTACTTTGTTTAGTATACAAGTACTTTACCTATATAAAAATGCTTTAGGAGTAAGTGCTGAGCTTTTGAGATAGAGAATAGACTGTTTAGATTGCAAGTAGAGAAGTTCTAAGGGAAAAATTGAAGAGCAGACTTTACGGAGCCAGAAATAGTTTAACCTTGTTTAACTGGCGCTGCCCGATGGTGCTCTATGGGCAACTCCGCGCTAAAGCGGGCTTTATAGCAGGGGGTTGAAAAGAGCTAGGAATTGACCCAAAATGGCCAATACACTACAAGTTTCTGGCTGGAACCACTGCTCTAGGGACAAATAGGCTGCTCAGTGCTCCCCACTCCCACTGGTGAACAAAGAAGCTTCCCTTTATCCAAATAAGGATATGGAATAGCACAGGAACCAAGCCAAAGCCCAGAGGTCAGCAAACTCTGAAGACTGGACTATTCTAGTTCAGTAAGGCGGGAAAACAAGATTGCGCTAGCATACAGGTAAAATTAAGCAACAAATAACTTTTTTAAAAGTGCAAAACAGTTAATCAACACAAAAACAGTTTAAATAGAATGCAGAGCTGTATAAACAGGCGAAAATGCAGTCACTAAGCAGTAAATAATCAAAAAGCCAGAAAAAAATACTTAAATCAGGAAAAAGTCACTCTTTTGCTCTCTGCTGCTTGTAAAACTCTGCAGGACACCACGAGGAGCTGTGCTGAGTTGAATACAAGCGAAAAAGCATGCTAAAGCGGGCTTTATTACAGGGGGCTGAAAAGAGCTAGGAATTGACCCAAAATGGCCAATAGACTACAAGTTTCTGGCTGGAACCACTCCTCTAGGGACAAATAGGCCGCTCAGTGCTCCCCACTCCCACTGGTGAACAAAGACGCTTCCTTTTATCCAAACAAGGATATGGAATAGCACAGGAACCAAGACAAAGCCCAGAGATCAGCAAACTCTGAAGACTGGACTATTCTAGTTCAGTAAGGCGGGAAAACAAGATTTTTTTTTTTTTTTTCTTTTTTGCAGAAAACAGAGGAAAACAGACAGTAAATGCTATAAATGCTTTTAAGCTAGCTACTTGAGTGTGTTAGCCTACAGGTAAAATTAAGCAACAAATAACTTTTTAAAAGTGCAAAACAGTTAATCAACACAAAAACAGTTTAAATAGAATGCAGAGCTGTATAAACAGGCTAAAATGCAGTCGCTAAGCAGTAAATAATCAAAAAGCCAGAAAAAAATACTTAAATCAGTTATAGCAAATACAGTTATAACAAATGCTCTGAAATATACTGCATATTTCCAAAATATTTGAGAAGGACAGTCAGAACACAAGAAGGTTCAGGCGAAAGAGAAAAAAAAAAAAAAAGTTTTGTTTTATTTTTTGAAAGGGAAAAAGGAGGAACAGAAGGCCTTATCAAATGTTCTCTCTGTATTAAGCAGAATGAGCTAATGACACTAGAATGGGAGGTGTGCCACAGTAGGGGCAGGCAACTGCAAAGCCACCAAGTATAAGAGCAAGACACCAACACGGAGGGAGGGTGGGTGGGTGGGTGGGACAAAATAGCCTACAAGACAGCAAGCACTACAGAGACAAATGAAAGTTTTTAAACAGATAAGGATTTGTGAAGATACTGAATAGACAAAGTGCTTTATATATATTAAATTGTAAAATCAGTAATCTGTAAAAATAATCAAAAAAATCAAGATACTTATATTTTGTAGCTCAGTTGCAGAACAACTTCTCCAGTCTGCACTGTGTGCAAAGACAGAAACTTCTTTTTTTTTACAAGAACACAAAAGAACCAGCCCCCACTAGCCAAGAGATAATTACACAGAGGAAATGTTTCAGTTTACACAATAGCCTACAAGACAGCAAGCACTACAGAGACAAATGAAAGTTTTTAAACAGATAAGGATTTGTGAAGATACTGAATAGACAAAGTGCTTTATATATATTAAATTGTAAAATCAGTAATCTGTAAAAATAATCAAAAAAAAATCAAGATACTTATATTTTGTAGCTCAGTTGCAGTCAACTTCTCCAGTCTGCACTGTGTGCAAAGACAGACACTTTTTTTTACAAGAACACAAAAGAACCAGCCCCCACTAGCCAAGAGATAATTACACAGAGGAAATGTTTCAGTTTACACAATAGCCTACAAGACAGCAAGCACTACAAAGACAAATGAAAGTTTTTAAACAGATAAGGATTTGTGAAGATACTGAATAGACAAAGTGCTTTATATATATATATTAAATTATAAAAACAGTAATCTGAAAAAATAATCAAAAAAAAATCAAGATACTTATATTTTGTAGCTCAGTTGCAGAACAACTTCTCCAGTCTGCACTGTGTGCAAAGACAGAAACTTCTTTTTTTTTACAAGAACACAAAAGAACCAGCCCCCACTAGCCAAGAGATAATTACACAGAGGAAATGTTTCAGTTTACACAATAGCCTACAAGACAGCAAGCACTACAGAGACAAATGAAAGTTTTTAAACAGATAAGGATTTGTGAAGATACTGAATAGACAAAGTGCTTTATATATATTAAATTGTAAAAACAGTAATCTGTAGCTCCACTTCTAACTACTCTACAGTCCTCTCTGAAAACACAACTCTCCTCCTGCTACAACAAAATCGCCAAGTTCGCTACCAGCCACAAGTCCTCCACCCACCACTGTTCCTCTCTCCATCAACTAAATTGGCTAGAACTACCCAAGCATCTCACCTATACCCAACTAACTCTTGCACACAAGCTCATTTTCAACCCCTCCCTCTGTCCCTCCCTGTTTTCTGCCTTTAAAATGCACCTACCCAACAGAGTATTAAGGTCTAACAACCAAAATCTATTAGAAGTCCACAAACCAACTCGTCCCCCAGGCAAAAATCTTCTATCGCATGGTCTAGCATGCCTCTGGAACTCCCTACCTCCATCAATTCGTATCACCTCTAACCATTTTATTTTCAAAAAATCTCTTCACTTATATCTAGTATCCCAGTGGGAGTGCTCCTGCTTCCACCCCACATAACTAACACTGGTAATTCCATCTTCCTTTCCCTCCCCATTTACACCTGCAATCTTCCCTTATAATTTCTCCTATCTCATACACTCTTATTGTTATTACTGTATCCACAAGCATACACTGCACTGCACCTCTTAAGTTTTAAGAATGATTCCTGATATGTAATTGGACTTCTCATTATTTACTTTGCAACATTCCTTCCTTGTCTGTACCCTGTAAGCTTCATCACTAATTTGTATTAGTTGTAAAAGTTTCATCTCTAGTTTGTATTAGCTGTAATGTTTCCTCTACTATTTTGTAATTGTTTGCTTGAATCTTTTACACTTGTATAATTATCATGTATAACCTATTGTAACTTTGATTGTTTGAGTTTTTCTCCCAGGACTCCATTGAAAACGGGTTCATTTTGGCCCAATGGACTATCCTGGTAAACCAACTGCAAATAAATAAATAAATAAATTTCTCATTAACAATTTTTAAAAATTCTGTTTAAAAATCTTGGTGCACAGCTCATATGTTCAACATTCTGAAAGTTGTGTGTGTGTGTGTGTGTGTGTGTGTGTGTGTGTGTGTGTGTGTGTGTGTGTGTGTGTGTGTGTGTGTGTGTGTGTGTGTGTGTGTGTGTGTGTGCATGTGTGTAACTATGCCTAGATAATATGTGTTTATTATCTCCCCATGAAAAGGTACTCTAAAATGTTAAATAGATACAAAATTTGTTAAGACACTTAATGGGAAAATAAATCAGAATAATGTCCCACTCACTAGGTTAAATAAGGAGAAAGTAAGCAGCTGCCTGTCAGGTGCCAGGATCCACCACATAACGCATGCACTCAGGTCTCTCAACAACAGGTACAAATATGATGCTGTCATTGTACATGTGGGTGTGAATGACCTGAGACGTACCTCCCTGGACTACATAAAAAGAGACATGGAGGAGCTCTCAGATTATGTAGCCCAGGTGGGTATGACCCTAGCCCTGAGCAGCATCCTACCATCACCCAGAATGATACCACAGCACAAGCAGAAAATGACTGCTTTCAACAATTGGCTAAGTTTCTGGTGTCATTCTAAGGTGATCCAGTATCTGTTTGGTTCATAGGTTCATAGGTTCATAGGTTGGTACTAGGCTATCAGCCCTAGGGTCTATACAAACCTAGCCATAACAATTCCCTGGCTATTCCTTCCCACACTATTTACTTCCCTGGACCCCTGTCTAGCAGGGCGACTGACATGATCCCTGGGGTGAATTTCCTTTCTCCCATCCAATCATCAAGGTTCCTTTTGAAGAGGGCCAAAGAGGCACTCTGCTTGACATGTATGGGCAATCTATTCCAAAGTCTGGGGAGTCTCTGGGTTAGGAATCTATCCCTCCAGCATGTTTTGTTTATTGTGATGACAAGGTTTAGCTCACTGGAGCTTGTGGCTCTGAGGGACTGGGATTTCTTTAAGTGTAGCATGTCCAACAGCTCTGGGTTTGACATGGCCTTGTATGTTAAGCAGAGATCGCCTCTGAGTAGACGATATGTGACAGAGTATAGCTGCAGTTTTTTAAGGCGGTCAACGTAGGGCATCTGCTTTAGGCCTGTGATTCTTTTAGTGAGGTATTTCTGCAGCCTTTCCAGTTTTTACAGATGTCTTGAGATGTACATACCAAACAAGGCATTGTATTCTATAATGGTTCTAATGAGGGATGAGTACAGTGGGACAATGACCTCCTTTTTTTTGGATGAAAAGCCCTTAGTGATGAGGTGTGCCACATAGAAGGATTTCCTGACTGCTGTGGCGATGTGGTTATCGAAGGTGAGACCACTGTCCACCTGTGTCCCTAAGTCTCTTATCACACTTTCGGTGTTTAGTGTACTGCCACCTATATGGTAATTCACGGGTACATGTTTTTTCCCAAGGGGATAACTATACATTTCTTGGCATTGAGCTTGAGCGCATGGCTCTGGCACCAAGCATTTGTTTCTGTAAGGCCCTTTTGTAGAGTACCCACACCATTTGGGTATTTAATAATGGCTCCCAGTTTGCAGTCATCTGCAAACTTTGTTAGCCAGAGTCCCTTAGCGTTGGCCTGTACTTCAGAGAAGTAAATGCCAAACAAGAGCGGTCCCAGGACTGAACCCTGAGGTACTCCACTTGTCACTTGTCTGGAGCTGGATTTGGAGTCGGCTACTTTTACAGTGTGGGTTCTATCAGTAAGCCAGTTAGCAACCCATTGGGTGACGTAGGGATTAATGCCCAGCTTAGTAAGTTTATCTATAATTCCAGAGTGGGTGATGGTGTCAAAGGCCTTGGTAAGGTCTAGATAGGCTGTGTGAACCACCTTACCCTTGTCCATGGCTCTGGAGACTGATTCAAAGAAGGCAATCATGTTCAGGAGACAAGGTCAGCCCTTCACGAACCCAAACTGGGTGGGGTCCAGTGTTTGAAGGTTGCCAATGTCTTTGTTTATAAGTTCCATGACAATACGCTCCATGGCCTTGCAGATAAGGCTCGTCAGACTGATGGGAAGGTAGTTTCCAGGATCCAAGGTGGAGTTAGGGATAAGGTTTACCTGGGATAACATGATTAACATGATTAACAGACCTCGATGCTTTGCCAGAGATGGCCTGCATCTGTCACCACTGGACTTCCGGATAGTGGCCAAGGCTCTTGCCACCCCTATAGTACCTTTTTTAGGTGGTGTTCCAAAGACCAAATTACCACTGTAACAGCTACAAACAAATGCAATCTGAGATCATGCTGCTCAACGCTAGAAGTCTAAATCTCAAAATGCACTCGCTCGAAGCACTCCTTAAAATGGAGAACATCTACATTTGTGCTGCAACAGAGACCTGGTTCAAGGCAGCAGAAAGCACCCCTGCACTACCAGGCTATAACTCATTCCACACCTTTTGGCCCCAGGACAGAAGCTCCAAAGGCAGTGGTGTTTCCATATTCATAAAGGATGCGCACACTTCCAGACTGGTAGCCCAACATAACGCATCAGAGATACTTCAGGTGCATCTAACATTGAGTAAGACAGCAATTCAGGTCATAGCCTGCTATAGGTCCCCAACAATGTCCCAAGACTAACACTCCACGTTCCTAAGCACACTGGAGAATATTAGGATCCAACCTATTACTCTCATACTGGGTGACTTCAACTACCCCCTCCATTAACTGGTAAAACTACTCATGTACCAATACACTTGCCCAACATTTCCTGGAATTCATTAATTCAAATGCCCTGGACCAGCTCTAGAGATAGCAATATCCTTGACCTGGTCATTACTAACATGGGCGACCATTGCTCTACACCAATAGTTAACTCCTCCCTGGTTAGATCTAACCACAAACTAATCACCCTGGAAATCCACATCCCTCCCACCTCTGCCGCAAAGGTAACCACCATGAAAAACTTCTCCAATGCTAACTTTGGGCTCCTAAAAACAGAGGTGGCTAACTTTACTGCACTCATGCAAATGGAGATCAGTTGCATGACCACTGAATCATATACCAATGCACTGTACAAACACGTACACAAATGCATTGATCTCGCCATACCCAATAGAACTAAGACTCTCTCCTCAAAAAAAAAAGGAAGCCAATCTGGTGGTCCCCCGCCATAAACAACCTCTACAACAGAAGGAGGAAACTGATGCGGAATAAGATGAAGTCCCAACACTGGAAAAACTCCCTTATCAGCCTCAACAAAAAGTTGAGATCCCTCACCAAATCCTCTAAAGCTAGGTATGAAAACAGAACTTCAGCAGATAGTAAAGACAACCACAAGGCCTTCTGTAGTTATGTAAAGAATCTCCATGACAATACCCAAATTTGCTCTGAGCTACTGCACAATGGTATTAACTCCCTAATTGATGTTGACATCCTACAGAAAGGCCTCACTGAGATCAATGACTGGTGTCAGAACAATGGCCTTAAGCTCAATGCCAAAAAATGTGTCATCATCCTCTTTGGGAAAAACCCAGTTCCCATGAATTACCACATTGATGGTAGTCCCCTGAACACAGAAGGTGTTATAAGATATCTATGGACACAGGTTGACAGCAACCTCTCTTTTGACCACCACATTGACACTTTGGTCAGAAAGTCCTTCTATGTGGCACATCTCATTACTAAGGGTTTTGCATCCAGGAAGAAAGAGGTCATTGTCTCTCACTACTCTTCCCTCATTAGGCCAATCATCGAGTACAATGCCCCATTTAGCATGTACCTCACTAGACACCTGCAACAACTGGAGAGGCCGCAAAAGTACCTCACAAAGAGGATCCTAGGCCTTAAACACTTGACCTATATGGACAGACTGAAAAAACTCCAACTATTCTCTGTCTCATATCACCTACTTAGAGGTGATCTCTGCTTGATATATAAAGCCATTTCTGATCCAGCTCTGTTAGAAATGCTACATCTAAAGAAATCCCAATCCCTCCGCACCACAAGCCCCAGTGACCTCAACTTCATTGCCACAATCAGCAGAATATGCTGGAGGGACAGGTGCATAACCCAGAGACTCCTTTTGCTATGGAATAGACTTCCCATACATGTCAAACAGAGCACTTCACTGGCCCTCTTCAACAGAAACCTTGATGAGTGAATGGGAAACAAAACAATTCACCCCAAGGATCACTCTACTAGACAGAGGCACTGGGAACTAAGGTCTGGTGGCACAATGTCAGGTAATCCTATGGGCTAGGTTTGTAAAGGCTCCAGGGCCATTAGCCTAGTACACATCTATGAACCTATAAACAAAGGTGACCTGGAAGATTAGTTAGTTCCAGAAAAGGGAAAAAAGTTATAATTTATTAGTTCATCTTTTCATGAAGCATATGTGAGATTGTTGATTTGGTATTTTTAAATGTCTAAGTCATTTTCTAGTACACACACTGCTACCTACCTACCTCTTAAACACACACACACACACACACACACACACACACACACACACACACACATATATATATATATATATATATATATATATATATATATATATATATATATATATATATATGTCATGTGAAGTGAAGGTGGCTACAGATTTAGTTTCAGAAATCAACCAAGAGAAAAACAATTTGTTTTGAATCCCAATGACATGCCTGATGTTGCAGACTTCCCGAACACTATCAGGAACTCGAGTGCTTCAACAGGTCAGCTGTTATCTGCTTCCCGCACCAATATTCTTCCATCGACTCCCACAGAGCAACAGCCTGCTATTGTACAACCTTCTGTTGTGATTACAGACCACACACACTGGCTGGACCCTATTCCTTCTCCTGATGTTAATGCCTCTCCTTTTTTTATCACAAGAACAACTGAAATGGAGTTCTCCTCATATCCATGAGAACGAGATGGAGATCAAGTTCATACAGAGGCAGACAGTCCAAGATCAGGGATCCTGTTATAGCTCGTTTATCCATGAGCAACCTAAACAGACCACAACTAGAAGGAGAAAGGTATCTTCCTCATGGAAGAACAAGAAGAAACTTGATAAAGTGTTAATTCCCTACAGCACATATATCATGGGTGGGAGGGTGGCATAGTGATAAAGTTGCTTGCCTTACAGATACAAGGTGCAGGGTTTGATTCTCACATGGGGTAATTGGCTAAGCTTAAAACCATCCATCAGGGCAGTTAGCCTAGTAGTGTTCTATGCTCTATCAGTGGCTCTTACTGTTGTGCTTCAGTCTCTGGATTTTCTACTGCCTCAGTTACAACAAATGTCTTTAACCTTACAGGCAGGATTTTTCCTACACATGTTTTACAATTACTGAGCAAGGGATTCTCATTTATTCCAGCTCAAAGGGCAAAACTTTCATCTCTTCTCCTGGACTTATAACATTATTTGAGAAAACTTAACTTAAAGCTGCTATGCCAGAAGGCAACCGATGACATAGATGACACTAATGAACAGGATGCTGATAACAACTCTAGTTATACACATTTACCTATTAAAAAAAGTTTATTTAACCCGCTTCTGAATAATACATTGCTGATTTTCTTAAAAATGTGTGAAAAAAGATTTTCATACTTTGTTAAATAATAACTGTGTCTCTAAATGGTTTAATCTGTCCCTGAACACTTGTCAACTTTAAAGTTCCTAAAAGATGACAAAACACTACGAATTATGAGGGCTGACAAGGGTACAGACATTGTCCTTATGGAACAGAATAGATACATTCGCACTCTACAAACAGACCTACATAACAGTGATTATTACACTACTACCACCTTAACTGAAGTTAATAGTGCTTTTAAAAAAGCATATTGTGTCTACTAGAAAGACCAAAACTTAAAAGATTTCTGAGTACTTGGACTTACTACGTAATCCTGTAGTACAGCATTCTCCTTTTTATCTACGAGATTCATGGGGTTTCCTTAACAAGCTTTTTCACCACCCACCTACACATAAAGATAACTTTTTGGTCACCTTAGACATTGAAGCTTTGTGTACTAATATCCCACATTTTGAAGGTTTAAAATTGCTACACTCTTATTTAACACAGAAAACAGGCTTCTCTGTAGATAAAATTAACACTATCTGTTCTCTTGTGTCCCTACTACTAGATTTTTCTACTTTGACAGTATTATTTTTAAAACAAGTCAAAGGAGTAGCCATGGGCTCCAAAGTAGCACCTGCATTTGCTAATCTATTATTGGCAGCTTGGGAAATTAATACACTTGTACATTTGCAGGGCTTTAAGCACACTCGGTTATATAAGAGATATAT
Organism: Protopterus annectens; assembly: GCF_019279795.1. Lineage (NCBI taxonomy): Eukaryota > Metazoa > Chordata > Ceratodontiformes > Protopteridae > Protopterus > Protopterus annectens. The sequence continues at coordinate 404,996,238 of NC_056740.1, read as the reverse complement.
TGATGATATATTTTTTATTTGGCAGAGTGGTGAGCAACTACTGTTAGAATTTATAGACTCCATTTCCACTAGCATTCCATTTCTGAAGTTTAAGTTGCCTGCTTGAGGTAAGCAGGTTAACTTTTTGGACACGCAAATCTCTCTTAATACAGAC